>NC_057891.1:256885-352259 GCF_019740435.1 Gambusia affinis | reverse complement strand
ATTCTCAATTATAGACAGATTGGTTGTTATCAAGATATTATTATTGTAATCATTAAATAATTTAGATTTGAAGGCAGTCACAAGCAGAACATTGTTGCACTTTGTATCAGTCACACTATATTCTCCAATTTTTAATTTGGGTAAAGATGAAGTGACATTTGAATATCTTAAGGTGTTTTGGATTAGATGGATCAGAGCTACAGGGATAAATTTACATACTTTTAAATATTCATTACAAGAACAGTTCAGATCAAATTTGTTAGTGAAATCTCTATGATTTAACAACATACCATTACTATCCATTAAGTCAGTTACAAATAAAATACCTTTTTCATACCAGTCAGTTTTAAAAATAGATTTTCTATTTATCAATATTGATCTGTTATTCCACACTACAGATCCATGTGGGGTAAAGTTGTGGGTAAATATCATTTTCCAAAAATGTAAAACTTGCTTGTGAAAATTAGACAGTGTAATATTAATCTCGGTTAATTCAAAATCACATTTAAGCAGGAAATCCAAGCCACCGAGTTTATTAAATATAGATTTAGGGATATGAAACCAGATTGAGTTGGAATGAGACAAATAGGTCTTCAGCCAATTTATTCTAAATGAGCCAATCAAAGCCTCAAAATCTAAAGCTCTAATTCCTCCTTTATCATAATCTTTAATAAGATCAGATCGTCTTAAATAGTGAGTTTTGTTTCTCCAGATAAATTGAAAGATTATTGAATTGGCTTTCTTAATATTCTTGTCAGAGATAAAAGCAGAATGGCACGGGTAAATTAATTTGGACACTCCTTCAGCTTTGGACAGAAGTGTTTGTCCAAAAATAGTCAGATCTCTAGTTAACCAATGACTCCAGGATCTCTTCATACCATCCAAGAAACTACAAATGTTTTCCTCCTCTCTTCTAATAATGTCTTTTGAAATCAGCATTCCCAGATATTTAACCTCGGACTTAACTGTAATGGAGGCAACAGACGTCTCAGAGCTGGAATGGATCGGCAAAAGTTCACATTTATCAATATTGAGAGACAAACCAGATGCACTAGAAAACATTGAAATAGATTTTAGTGCAACATCTACCATAGTTTTATCTCTTAGGAAAATTGTTGTATCGTCAGCAAATTGACTAATCTTGAATTCCTTATCAAAAATTTTGATACCATGCAAATTTGAATTTTTCATTATTAGTAAGGTTTGCATTTGAGTTGTTAATATAAATAATTTAGGTGAAATTGGGCAGCCCTGCCTGATTCCCCTTGACATAGAGAAACTAGGGGTCAAACTCGTTCCCAGGGAAACGGAGCTACTTATATCAGTATAAAATAATCTGATTATACTACAAAATTTTTCCCCAAAGCCAAAATATTTTAAGGTTTTTATTATAAAGCAGTGTTCCAGTGAGTCAAAAGCCTTGAAGAAATCCAGGAATAAAATAAAACTCTCACCATCAATAAAGCTACGATAATCAATCATATCAAAAATCAGTCTAGTGTGATGATGGATATTTCTTCCCTTTAAAAATGCTGATTGGCATTCATTAATAATTGTTCCTAATCCACTGTTCAAGCGATTGGCATAAACAAGAGCTAAAATTTTATAATCTGTACATAACAGAGTGATGGGTCTCCAATTGTTTAAAGATAAAGGGTCTTTGTTGGCTTTGGGGATCAGAGTAATCAGACCTCGTTTCATGGTGGGAGAGAGATTATTGTTTGAAATACATTCCAGCAGGGCCTCAAATAAAAGTTTTCGTAAATCTTTCCAAAAGAAAGTATAAAATTCAGTGGTTAACCCATCAAGGCCTGGAGATTTACCCTTTGTCAGTTGTTGTATCGCTACGTCAAGCTCTTCGATTCTTAAGTCATCTTCCATAAGGTTTTTAAAATCAAGGTAAATTTTTTCATCAGATTCCTGGATTTCATCAAAAAAAGATTGGCAACTGGATTCTGAATACTTAGAGCAATAAAGATTACTATAAAAATGTCTAATTGCTACATTTATTAAATCCAGGTCTTCAGTGATGCTACCATTAATAATTAGTTTCTGAATCTTCTTTTTGGACTGTCTCTGCTTCTCAAGATTAAAAAATATGAAGAGTTCTTTTCACCGTCTTCAATCCATCGAGCCCTGGAACGAATGAAAGCCCCCCTTGCTTTATCTAAAAAAACATCATCTAGTTGAGATTTAAACTATCAAGCTGACTCAGCTCTTCAGACGATAAAACTGATTTTGAACATAGAGAATTTATATTGCTTATAAGTTGGGAATGTTTCTGTCTCCTCAGCTTTGAAGCAATTTTGCCTCTTTATTGCTGTTGTCCTAACATTAAATTTAAACCACTCCCACTTATTTAAGGGCGACAGATCCATTACTGGAATATCTTCAATAAGGTCCAGGACTTCTGAACAGAAGGTTTTATTATTCAGTAGATTACTATTAAACTTCCAAGTTACGTTTGAAGGTAGTTTTGATTTATTCAGAGAGAGAAACAAGGTAACTGAACAATGATCTGTTAAAGGAGCTGCTGAGATTTCACAACTTGAAATATTATTTACCAGATTATGAGGGATTAACCAGTAATCTAGCCTGGAGCATTGGCCATTTCCCGAAGGGTTGAACCAGGAGTATTGTCTGATATTAGGATTTCTAATTCTTCAGCAGTCTGTCAAATTTGTATTAGAGATTAAATTTACAAAAATACCATCATAAATATGGTGTTGTCCCCGAGAGGGCAGACGATCAATGGATCCATCTGGAGCTACATTAAAATCTCCTCCCAAGATAACCTGATCAGTGGAATATTTTATTTTCCATTGTTTTATCTTCACTCCGAGGTCAGTAAAAAATATACAATTCATTGCTTTACTGTTGTATCCATATACACACACAAAAATGATCCTATTTCCATCGATCTCCACTATTACAGTTACCCAGTGGCCATTTGTATCACTGATATGATCCAACAAAGAACCTGGGAATTTATAAAACATAATCACAACCCCAGCTGAATGCGACGGACCATGACTAAAATAAATTTGATCCCCCCATTGAAGTTTCCAGAATTTAGCTTCCTCACTTGATGAATGAGTTTCTTGCAGAAAAAAACAGTTTGCCTTTTGCTCTTTGCAATAAAGATAAATAGCCTTACGTTTGACAACATTTTTTAAACCCCTAGTATTAAGTGAAAGTAAGGATAACATGCAAAAAACACAGTAGTTGTGCAAAAACTACTCACAGGAACGATGAGCAGGAACGAGATAACATAGCTAATAATAGCTAAATGGAATAGTGCAATAGCCCTTTAAACAAATACAAACATAATATACCATACCAGTGAAAGTAAAGAAACATGGCGGTGTAATTAGTCCGGGTCCATTCTTCGATTATCGATCAGGGTGAAACCTTCCTGTATATTAGAGCCTGCAAAAACAACACCTCTCACTCCGCCATCTTGGGACCTCCCCCCAGGTGGAGTTTAACTAGTTAATAGATGGACTGCTGGATGTAAAGGCTGCCATTTTGAAAGCTGCTTTGGTGCAAGTGACTCAATAAATAAACTTTGTTATCAGAACAGCCAAAGTTTGACTGAATTCTTCTTTCCACACCTTTAGACTGAGAGCCATTAGTTGATCTTTGTAAGTGAGTAAAAGTAAACAAAAACTAATGGAGAACAACTTCAGCTCTACATGCAACAAGTTTGAAATTAATTCATCATCTCTTCTTCTTCTGGTGGTTTGGAAGTGACGTTCATATTTCATTTGTTTTTATGTCATAATTGAAGGAAAATGGCAGCCAAGATCCTTCCTGGTGAGATGAACAGAACCTCAGAGCATTAAGAAAAGCATTTGGGTCTCACAGGTTGCTGGTTCCATCACTGAGTTTGGCTTCATTCTTTCCTCATTTAAAGCAAAACAGAGCAAGAAGCTTCTGGATTCAAACAAACAACGACTTCAGTGTTTCTGGTTGGAGCTGGACATCTATGAATATAATAATTATTCATCTTTAATTCTGGTTGCATTCAAAAGGTCCGGCTACTCTGAAGTAAAAACAACTTCAACTCCTTTACTTCCATGTTTTCCTCTCTTTGTATCCACAGTGATCTGAACCGTGAAACTCTGAGGTCACATTTGAACTTTTTCAGGTTTTTCTCTGTTTTCAGCTCATTTAAAGCCAACATTTTACTGCAGGAAATCGTTTCAGGAAGGAACCAGAAGATTCAGGACTCTGGAAGTTGTGACTGTAACCGACCTGAACACTGAGGCCCCAGAGCGCCCCCTGCAGGATCTGCTCCACCATCTCTGTTTCCAGCAGCAAATCAATCATCTTAGTCCAGACAGAAAAGCTGAAGCTGTCAATGAAGCAGAGCAGCAGAAACCCAGAAGAACTGGAAGCATCAGCAGGAGATGAACTGGACCACTAGGATCACTGATGCTGCAGCTGAGGAAGAGGAGGACGATGAAGGTGAAGATGCCATCCTCACACTTCCTGTTTATCAACCCAAGAAAGCAGAAAATCAGCTGAAGAAGAAACGTGAGGAGCGAGAGTCGTCCTGCGCCCTCTAGTGGCTGATTGGACTACTGCACTGGGAGAACTGGACCTTGACGCTACTGCAGCTGCAGTTTTAACACCTACATTAAAACTTAACCTTTCAAATCAAACCACATATTTCTTTACTACAATATTTCTTCATTGCTCCTTTAACAATAACACTTAATACATATCTTGTGTTTTAATTAAACCTTTATATCCGTGTTTTCAGAGTCCAGGTGTAATTTATTAGAGAAACTCAACATCTGCTTTATTATAAAAACATTTTCTTTCTACTTTACTTTAAATAAAAAAAACACTTGTATATAACAAAAAGAAAAACAGTGATATCTAACGTATTAATTCTTCACTGTCTGGTTGTCGATTCTCAGTTGCAGAAAATAACTAAAAAAATAAAACATAAAATATATCATTGACAAATATTTAACATTTTCTTTTGTAATCTTATACAAATAAAAAGTTTGCATCTGCACTTGTGATGGACAGGCCATACAACATTATTATTATGTAAGTCCCCAGAGTCGTTCTCATTTGGGCCATCAGTGAATTTCTAGGAGACCAAATGAAACATTTGGGGTTTATTTGACTCCAGAAGTTCAACCTCCAGGTTTTCCATCGTTGATTGTTGCTGCAAACTTCAGCAGACAAACGATCAATTGATCACAGCTGCTGTGGCTCACGTCCCACCCACAAAGAGAAACGTGGTAACGTCAGGAAATAGAAAGAGCTCTTATTTTGACAAAAATAAATGACGTTAAAAATGTTTATTTGCAGGTTTATTCAGACAAATTATACATCTGTCAAGAAAACAAAGGAGTCCGTTAATTAAACCGATAACATCCATCAGAACAATGAGGCAAATCCTTTGTTACAAGATCTCATCCATGCTGTTACATTCATTACTTGGTTGGCGTTTTTGGATATTCATGTCAGAAATATGTTGTGTTTTTCTGGAGTTCAGTGGGATTTTGGTCAGGGGTTGTTGGACAAGTGTTGAAACCTGGAGATACAACAGTCTAAAGTAGACGTCCTGAAACAGTTAATAAAGTATCATGAAAGAAAAGGAGCCTAGTAAAAAACACAACAGAATAATAATATGAAAACATTAACTTTCTGATAAAATCAATTTCCCAACAATAACTATGATGCAAAAGTTATTTATATATTTTCTTGGAAATATACTATTTCCAAGCACTGTTCAGGTAAAATCACTCAATCAGGTTTATTCATATATTGTGCATAATATAGCGAGAGCTCATAGGACAATCATTAATGAAGCAAGTCTGGATGCAAAGCACTGCCAAGCAAAAACTACACATGGGTTTTATGCAAGGTTATGGGATGGCAGCTGTGGAAAACAAACTTCCAACCTTGTACATGTGACCCAAATAGTTCTTTTGGTGAAAGTTCATAAGCATTTCATATAACATGACTAGCAGATCTGACCTTATTGTAATTTTTCCATCACAATATATATATCTACATTTTTTTTCAGATAAAAGATGGATGTTCCTGAAAACTGCTCTAAGATCAGAGTTTCTGTGGGACATCCAGTTCCAAACTGGTTCAACTGGTTTCTGTGATGGAAGCTGAAGTTTCTCTCCAGTTTCCAGTAAAGCATCTTTTTCTCTGAGGAGCTTTGAGGAACATTTTCATGTCAACAGAAGGAAGAAGCAGCAGAGAAAAGAGGGTTGAAGTGTCTTTCATGGCTTCAAAGCTGAACTGGAAATGATTCCCATGTTTCCATTCTCAGACCATTTCTGGTTCCAGGATGAAAATGAACCAGAGAGAAAAAAGATCAACTTTCCAGTTGAATCCAGTTCAGATCAAAACTCCATCAAGCCTCTAAATGGAGCCCAGTTTGAATTGGATCTTTATTGATCCAAAGAGACAAACAATATCAGACACTAAATGACAGACATGAGAAAATAAACAGGAGGAAAATCTTGGAGGTCAGAGGTCATCATCATGATCCTGTCAGTCTCTTTAGACTCAAACTGCTGCAGCTTCAACCTCTGAGGATCAGCAGGACACAGAGATCATTCTCTACTTTACAGAGATCAGAAGATGTATAAGTAAGAATCATCAGAATCATTTGTCCTCCACCTGCAGAGAGAAGAAGGAAGGAGAGATCAGATCAGTGAGTGTTTCCAGACTCTCTCCAGCAGCAGTCAGTGACGCAGCACATCCACTAGATGGTTTCCAGGCTGCAGTGAGACTGATCTCAGAGCTGTGACCAAGATGAACCTGATCAGTTGTTTCCTGTTGAACTGAGAGAACAATCAGATCTGAGATCAGATCTGCTGCTGCCACAGTTTGATGAATGAGGACCACTGACTGTCTCTAGACATGTTGGACGGCTGGACGCTGGAGTCCAGCTGGACTTCCTGGAGACATGGACACAGCAACAACACTCAGCTTCACACCCACACAAACACAGGAACACAGCAAGCTGCTGCTCCTCTGATTGGCTGATTGCTGTCTCTGTGTCCAATCAGGAAGCCTGAACCATTCTCCTCCCCCTGAGAAGCTGCAGCTTTACTGGGAATACTGGATCTTTGCTTTGATGCTAACTGGGTTTAGTTCAATATGCTGACAGGAGATGAAATCACTACAAACATTTACTTACTTTAGATCATCTACAAGATCCTTCAGCTGCTGAACAACTGAATCCTTCAGGTTGTTTCCTCTCAGGTCCAGTTCTTTCAGATGGAGGCTGTTGGACTTCAGAGCTGAAGCCAAATAATCACAGCTGATCTTTGACAACCAGCAGCGATTCAACCTGAATAAAGAATAAAAGATGAGCTGAACCAACAGGATGCAGGTTAACCAGTCCAACAGAACCAGTTAAAGATTCTCATGAATATTAATGCCAACAAGCTGCTGCTTCAATAAAGACCTGCTGACTTCAGAACCAGAACCAGAACCAGAACCTGGTACTGGGTCATGTTGTGTTGGAGGATTTTAGTCAGTAAAATCATTCCAGGTTGTGATCAAAGTGTTGAAGCATCAATCATTGATTATTGATTTGTTCCTGTCAGATTCCAGGATTCACTTTTCTAGACTGGGTTGAATGACCTTTGACCTGCTTCACATGAGGGAGATTTCTACACACCGGGGGTCCGAATGCTGTCCTGTTCTGACCTCAGGTCAGCAGGTCCAACTCAGTTACACAGAGGGACTAAATTAAACTCTGGATCCAAGTCCAGGAACAAACTCAGAAAATATTGATTAGAACAGAAGAAATGAACTTTGATTTATGATCAATTATAAATAATTAATCACAGAAATATCAATAATTATATTATTAAAATACCTCAATGTCTCCAGTCTGCAGCCTTCAGTCTGTAGAAAACCACAGAGATCCTTCACTCCAGAATCTTCCAGGTTGGTTCTGTACAGGTCCAGTTCTGTCAGATGGGTCGGGTTGAACTTCAGAGCTGAGAACAGAGAAGTCCAGCTGGTCTCTGACAAACTGCATTCCTTCAATCTGAATAAAGAATAAAAGATGTGAGCTGAACCAACAGGATGCAGGTTAAAACTGAAATATGAACAAATAAATAATAAAAATGTAGAAAATTAATTTCCCTGAATGTAAAAGAAACTTGATGAACTGATTCCAACATCTGATCCAGTCAAACTGGTTTAAAGAGTCCAAACCAGCAGAACCAGAACATTTGATCAAAACAGAAACTCAAAGTTTTTCTAAAAGTTTCTCAGGATCTTAAATTCAGTCGGATGTTTTTTTCTCTCTCCATGTTTCCTTCCAGACTCTGTATTATCTGACTGCTCTGTACCATCATTTATCTACAGATATTTTATGTCTCCAGTTTTTGTTCATTAATCTATTAATGATTTTTTCTTGCTGGTTGTATTTTAACTGCAGCTCATTGCTAATTATGACAGATGTAAACTGGTTTATTTCAATCCGTCTAATTCAGCGTTTTACAATTTCCATTACAGCTCACATTCTGAAAGTTGATCATTTTCTCATTTTGTGCTGATTCAGTTACTGAACTATCAACTAGAAAATATTGAGTCTTTTCTCTGTCAGATTGATGAGGGTCATTTAGTTCAAGTTCTGAATCCTTCATCAGAGATGCTGCAGAAATGGGAACATTATCATAAAGGAACAACAGGATTGTGAAGATGAATCATTTTAAATCTATTTTCCAGGTAAAACATGAAAATGATTTCAGTGAACTGATGAAGCTTGTTGCATATAAAACATTACAAAGGTAAGATCTCATTTCCTGTCCTACAAAATAAGAGCTGAATCAAGATGTTTGAACAAAATAACTTAAACACCAAAACCTTCACAAAGTCAGTATTTACTGCAGGACTGTTAATGAATTATCTTTCTATTATTTATGTCTCCTTAATGTCCAGGAACTCTGCCAGAAGACTGTGGTCATCCTGATAGAGTCTGACTGTCACAACAAACTCAGGTTTTCCTCTAAGCTGCTCTCAGTGGTTTGGAGGACGACTGACTTGGAATTTGCTCCATTAGTGGAATTCAAACTAAAATGGAAACTCATCACTTGCTTCCTTTTTGTTTTGCTTCCTGCCAACATCAAACTCCTGCATGTGCTGCAGCTCCATATGATCAGGCAGTCAAGTCCACAGAAAACTTCCCTGTTTCTAGGAACCATTTCAGCCAGAGTTGGTCGACTTTCTCTGTCCATCTCTGTCAGACTGTGAACCTTTAGTCTGAGCATGTGGAGAACCTCTCCTAACAACCTGCTTCACATTCATGTGCTGCAGTCTCTGCTGGTTCTGATGTCTGGGACCAGAATATTCATGTCCTGAAGAACCTGCAGCCTGTTGAGCTCAGAGAAAAACTCAGTTGTCTGGATTTTTCCAGATGAAGATGAAGTTGGTTTCTGATTGAAGCTTCTGATTCAGGAAATGGATAAAGGGCGATTCCACCTAATTTTAATCAACTATCAGCATCTTTAATCTACTAGAGTTAAAACACTGAACCACCTGGACTCTTTAAACCTGGACTGGATTATTATCAACTAATAGCAGAAGATTTAAAACTAAGTGTGGCATTTGTGGATCTTCAATAAAGGGAGATTTCATTCTCTCTCTTTCTGCATCTTGACCTTTGACCTGCTTCACATGAGGGGGATTTCTACACACCGGGGGTCCGAATGCTGTCCTGTTCTGACCTCAGGTCAGCGGGTCCAACTCAGTTACACAGAGGGACTAAATTAAACTCTGGATCCAAGTCCAGGAACAAACTCAGAAAATATTGATTAGAACAGAAGAAATGAACTTTGATTTATGATCAATTATAAATAATTATTCACATAAATATCAATAATTATATTATTTAAATACATCAATCTCTCCAGTCTGCAGCCTTCAGTCTGTAGAAAACCACAGAGATCCTTCAGTCCAGAATCTTCCAGGTCGGTTTCGTTCAGGTCCAGTTCTGTCAGATGGGTCGGTTTGGACTTCAGAGTTGAGAACAGAGAAGTCCAGCTGGTCTCTGACAAACTGCAGTTCAATCTGAATAAAGAATAAAAGATGTGAGCTGAACCAACAGGATGCAGGTTAAAACTGAAATATGAACAAATAAATAATAAAAATGTATAAAATTAATTTCTCTGAATGTAAAAGAAACTTGATGAACTGATTCCAACATCTGATCCAGTCAAACTGGTTTAAAGAGTCCAAACCAGCAGAACCAGAACATTTGATCAAAAAAGAAACTCAAAGTTTTCTATCAGCCTGGATGAGTTGAACCATTTCTGCTGGTTCCTGATCATCAGCTGGAGACCCGACTTGGTAACTGGATCAGAACCAGTCAGTTTATTCATTAATGGTCTTTGGGTTCTTATTAAAGCTGCTGGAAGTCAATGGAGGCCATTATTTAATGTTTATGAGCTTTTATTCTGTCATTTAAACAGTTTGTTTTGAAAGAAAATATATTGGAATAAAATTATTTATTAAACTAATGACTAGGCCTGTCACCATAGCAAATTTTACTGGGCGATTAATTGTCTCAAAAATTATTGTGATAAATGATAATATTGTTTGAAGACCTTTGTACACTGATTTAATGGAAATGACATAATAATACATGTGATTTCCTGCCAAAGATAAATACACTTTATTTTCAAAAGAACACTTAACACTGGAACTGATAAAATAAACAAAACAACAAAAAACAAAAATAAAATGGATTCTCAGTCTCCATTAACAAAAATGTACTTGAATAAAAACACCAAAGTGTAAATAAATACTGGATTCAACCAAAAGAGTGCAGATTATGAAGTCTGTTTACCATATTGCCCTTCAGTAATCATTAGATTTAAATATAGAAGATGGAACATCGACTACCTGATGCAATAGTTCACACTACATGTTAGTTCACACCTACATTTTCCCCTTATGACAATCTTAGAACGTTGATCGTTCTAAGATTGTTGCTTGTGATCATCCTGTAGTGTGTGGTGTGTTACGGTAGATCGTTGTGGCCTCTTCTATCTAAATCAGGGGTTTTCCCCGACTGGGATCGTTAACACAACCTGTTGAATGTGACAGGTAGCCAATCAGAAAGCGCAGATTCTCCTCCTACTTTCTGAGGGGAAATTACAGAGGGGAATCCCAAACAGCTGACACGGTGCAACCTGAAGTCCAGCAGACATCGGAGATGATATGTGGAAACAACATTAATGTTTATAAAACATTTTGTGCAAAGAATATAGAAATGACGAGGGGAGGAATTGGACCGGTAACTTTTCAGCTGTTCTTCATTAACGTGACATAAATCGGTTCTAATGGTTTTCATTCAGTCAGGACGTTACGCTGACACTAGAGCTACATGAATTGCAGGTAGATTGTAGTAAAGCATTGATTAATGCCTGGTTTTAAAATGAGTTCACTGGACTTGTAGCCATTATTTTGTGCTCATTGTTGGACATCAGACAGCACAATTGAACCCGATCGAACCGTTATACCAAGGATTTCTGTGGGCCAATGTGTGATCTCTCAGGTTTTGAAAATCGGCCGACAGATCTAAGATCGTGTCGTGTGAACTGGACATTACACATCAGTGTAATGTCCAGTAATGTCCGGAGTGCTTTCTGGACACCTGGAGCCTGTTTTCATTCAGCGTCATCAACAGGAACAGAAAAAGGCCGGAAGACACGAAAAAGGCGATAATTAAAATGACGTGGATAGTTTTAATTTATCGTACGATTAATTGATTTATCATTTATAGTGACAGGCCTAATAATGACTAAAGTATAAATGAACGATTTTATTAGATTAGTAGAGAAAACAAACCTCAGTTTCTTCACTTTACTGACTGAACTCTCCAGGATCTCAACCACAGACTTCAGATCAGTTTCTTCATCTTTATCTATGAAGATCTGATTTATTTCCAGTTCAGTCAGATCTGGGTTGGACTTCAGCGCTGAGGCCAAAACTTCACATTGAGCCTTTCGGAGCCTCAAGCCACCAAGTCTGTGATCAGAGAAGAAATAAAATCATTCAATAACAGACTAAAATATGATAACAGTGATGTCATCATCTGATCAACATCTGATCTTCAATTTACTGAGTTTGACCCCACAGAGAATCAGTTCAGTTCCTGGTTAAAGTCCAGGTTCTGGTTCTGGTTCTGGTCCAGGCTTCATGTCCTCAGACCTTCAGCTGCAGTCAGATGTTGAAGATCTTCTATCATCTGTGAAGGAAAGTTCAGTTTTCTCTGCAGCATCTGATGGAGCTGCAGCATCAGAGCCTCAAAGGAGCTGCAGCAGCTGATGAAGAGGCTGACTGAGCTGAATGAAGGAAACTACTGGAGATGATGGAGAGGAGGAGGAACTGCTCACAGCTCGGACTTGGACTAGACCCTTTGGCTCCTTGAGATCTTCCACCAGGCAGGAAGTGAGTTAGAAATGAAGTGAGCAGAGCAGGAAGTCCAGCCTGCTGTGGACCTCTGGCATCTCTGGGTTTGTTTAGCCAATATCTGCTGCAGCATCTAGAATCATCATCATCATTATTAATAATAGTAGGATATTCTATAGAAACAAAGTTCCCAGCAGCAGGTTATTAAATGCTGCCACAGAGGAAACTGGGAGCAGAAACCAAACACATGATGCTCCCAGTTCTGTCTCCGTTCATCTGCTGGATTTGATGCTTTAACAAAGTAGAAAGTGGACAGTCGTCAACCTGCTGCAGCTAAAAGCTTCAGATTGTTCTGGTCCTGCAGAGCAGCAGCAGAACCGGTCCTGCTGCTGCTTCAGGTCTGAACCTCTCAGACTGTTGATCTGAGAGGAACTGGGACAAACTGGTTGGAAGAGGGAACCGTGTCTCTGCAGTGGTCTGTCCGTCGTCTCAGAGGAACAAAGGTTTGGATGTCAGAAGAAATTGTTGCTAAACTCCTGAAGAGCTGAAGACCAAAACCCCTGGAGGAGACGGAGCGTTTGGGTCCAGCAGTATTTTCATGGTGAAGCAGTGAAAGTTCTCCAGTAACTAGAAGAGGCTGGGATGTCTAAAGAGTTGAAGCTCATGTCTCTCCAGGTCTTCATGGAGGACAGCTAACAGCTTCAACAAAGGCTGCAGATGAAGAGTTGATGAGGAAAATGGTTCCAGCTCTGGAAGCTCAGAGTTCTCAGAGCTTTGGGAGGATCTGACAGAAACCAGAACTTTTTCTGGACCAGACAACAATCAACACATTTTGGTCTCATTTACAAACTCAGAGGAAACTAGTGGGAGGAGGAAAGGTTGGTTCACAAAGTTTCTAACTACTTTCCATGGTTACTACAACAATGCAGGGATTTATTTTAAAGTTTCCATCAAAACCTAAACAATTATTTCATAAAAATAGCAAAAAGATCCTAAAAGGTGATTTATGGAGTAGCGGCTCAATGAGTGAAGAGAAGATTAAAGTTTAAAAAGTCTCTCTGGCTGATTGGATCTTTAAGAGAAAATAGATTTTCTAGAGTTCTGAAGGTTTTTATTCATTTCAACATGAAAACTGATAAAAAGTTAAATATTTTTAAAATGATCAAAATGTCTAAAAACCAGAAGCTGCAGCTGTCCTGGATGATCTGAATGTTTAGATGTTTGAATGGATGAAATAGTCCAGAGGATGAAGGAAGAAGTTAAAGACCAAAAACATCCAGAAGCAACTTGAAGAAGAAGAAGAAACAGGAGAACAATATTGCTGAATCAGCATTCACACAATGAAAACATCTGGACTCACCGAGCCTTTCTGCAGTTCCTCACAGCTGGAACCAGTCTCCGTCGTCCTGATTCTGATGTGTTGTACTTCTTCAGGTCCAACTCATCCAGAACCTCTGACATCTGCAGCATGAAGGCCAGAGCTGAACAGTCAGTATCTGAGAGCTTCTTCCCTGAATCCAGCAGCCGTTGGATCTCCTGATAAAATGAGAGATCGTTCATCTCCATCAGACAGTAGAAGATGTTGATGTTTCTGTCAGAAGAGATATCATCAGTGTTCATCTCCTTCAGGTTGGTGATGATTCTCTGGATGGTTTCTGGACTGTTCTCTCTCTGACCCAGCAGATCTTCTAAGAGGTTCTGGTTGGACTCCACAGTGAGACCATGAAGGAAGCGGACAAACAGGTCCAGGTGGCCATTTTCACTGCTGAGGGATTTCTCCATGACTTTCTTCATGAACTCATCTAGAGATGTTTCTCTGTATTTTTCTCCCAGGAACGTCTGGATCACCTCTGACTTCCTGCTGGTGAAACAGTGGAGCATGTAGACTGCAGCCAGAAACTCCTGGACGCTCAGATGAACAAAGGAGTAGATGGAGATGTTGCTCACTCCTCTCTCTGTTTTAAACATTTCAGTGAACACTCCTGAGAACAACGCAGCATCTTTGATGTTGATGTCACACTGATTGAGGTCTTTGTCATAGAAGATCAGGTTTCCCTTCAGCAGCTGATCAAAAGCCAGTCTTCCTAGAGACTCAATCAGCTTCCTGTTCTCTGGAGTCCAGATAGATTTTGTCTTTTTTCCTCTATCATACTTTTCCTCCTTGATTTTGAGTTGAACCTTCAGGAACTCTATGTACATCTCAGTCAGGGTCTTGGGCAGATCTCCTCTCTCTCTGGTCTCCATCAGATTCTCCAGAACTTCAGCAATGATCCAGCAGAAAACTGGGATGTGACACATGATGTGGAGAGTTTTTGATTTCTGGATGTGGGAGATGATCCTGTTGGCCTTCTCTTCATCATTTATGAATCTCTTCCTGAAGTATTCCTCCTTCTAAATGTGAACCCTCTGACCTCTGTCACCATGTCAACAAACTTTGCTGGGATCTGATTGGCTGCTGCAGGTCGTGTGGTTATCCAGAGGAGAGCAGAAGGAAACAGTGTTCCCCTGATGATGTTTGTCACCAGAACATCCAGTGATCTGGACTCTGTAACATCAGTCAGGAACGGATTGTTGTTGAAATCCAGATCTGTAATCTTCTTCATCCAGACCATCAAAGACTAACAGAACCTGAAATGCAGCTGCTGATTTCTTTGGTTTTAGTGAAGAATTTATGAATCAGTTCTAATAAACTGAACTTTTCTTCTTTCAACATATTCAGCTCTCTGAAAGTGAATGGAAATATGAAATCAATGTTCTGGTTGGTTTTATCTTCAGCCCAGTCCAGAGTGAATCAATTTGAGAACGTGTTTTCCCAATGCCAGCCATTGGTCATCACTGTTCTTAATTGGTTGATCTCTTCCAGGTGGGGTTTAAAGATGTCTTCTCTTCTGATTGTTTCTTGTTTCCTGGATGCTGTTTAACAATGTGTCTGACCTCATGTTCCTGGTTGACCTCTCTAGTTAACCCCTCTGTGATGTGGAGTTCAGCAGAGTCTGGTTCAGAGGTCGTTTTATTTCTATGTTCAGAAATCCTTCAGAGAGACTCTGGAACTTCATCTTCAGAAACTCTTTAAGGTCAGGCTGATACTGAGCAAAGATATCTGAAAAACAAAGAAAAACAAACTAAATAAAAACAATTTGTTACAGGACAATCTAACAAGTAACTGGACTAATAAAACCACAGTGTCCAGTTTGGTTCTTCTACATAAACTATGAAAATATTATTCAATAACTAGAAGAAAACTCAATGAAAGTTATTCCATAAGTCTCAGGGCCGCCCAAGGCAAAAGCAAACTAAGCAGCCACACAGACCACAGGGCCATATAGGGGCCCCTCAGTGGAGCTGATTTTTTGCTGCTAATGATTTAATGGTTTCAACAACAAAAATTCAAAGATTTGAAATTATTTGTTTTTACAATATATTTGATAATGTATTTAGAAATCATTATTTTATAGACAAGTTTAAGAAAAGAAATTGATGCTTTGAAGCCCCTGGTGGTCGCGGTGACTGCAACAAACAACCCATAGCTGCTGTGCAGAGTGGATCCAAACGTCCAAATCTGTCAGAAGATAAGTTGGCAAAACAATGTCTCATAAAAGAACTTATCCTTCAGGGAGAAAGAAAGAAGATTCACCTAGTCATTTAATTGATTCTCAAATTTTCCAGCAGCTTTTTGGTTAATGAAATTAATTTAATCAAAGAATGTCATGAATATGTGTGTAGGGCTGCAGAATAACCATTGCAGTTTTCTGGGCAATTTACCAATCTTTAAAAAACCTGACCTGCCCATATTGATTTTATTATACCATTTTTTCTGAAATTTATGCTAAATACAGGAAGAAAGTCAGTGAGTTGGCAACAGTGGAGTGAATATTGTTAACTGTAAACATTCAGACATGACCTTAACATCTGTGCTGAAACAGTCAAACTCTCACTGCAGAGCAGAAGAAGATCGAGGCCGATTTTATTTAGAGCTTTGATGACACATCAGGGATAAGATGACCCTTCAGAGTGAAAGTCTTATAATCTTCAAACAAAATGAAAAAGTCAAATTTATACATTTATCTGGCCTATAAATGTATCCTATATTATAAATGAGGACTTTAAGTAGTTACCAAGACATGTTCCAGAGCTGTCAGTTGAAACAATAGCAGGTGAGCGAATGATCTAATATTCTAACTGTTGATTGTATCTGGTTCCATTGTTAGCGAAACAAAGTTCTGATGGAGGCTTCAGGCCCCTGGTCAGTCTACAGTCTGTAATCTTCTTTGTCAACCACAAAACCTGTTCAGGATGCAGCCCCATTGAGTGAACTGGAAACTCAGTTCCATCTGACATTCTGCAGTATTAGCAGTACATGATGCTTTGACCAAAGATCAGGGTGATGTTTTTCATCACTGAAATAGTTCACTAGCAACAGGCTGGCAATCAATTTGAAGATGTCGACATGAAGGTCCACAAAAGTCTGGACAACTCCTTAATGTCACTTTCTATTGAAACATAGAAACCAATGATCTCTGGTTTTACAGTGATTATTAATATATAGCTGAGTTTAACTAATGTTACCTTGTATGTCACAGTCTGAAGATGCTGTTTTAGAAGTTCAGCAGGAGTTTGTAGCTGAGGTCATCTGAATTGTTGCTCTTCACAAGTTTGGTTGTTTTTGTTTTCATGCAAATGAATAATTATTTGTTACAGGACAACATCACCAGTGAAATGATATTTAAAACCACAGCTATCGAGTCCTAAAAACAACAAAAGAAAAAAAATTATTAAAATGAATATCAATTATTTGCACTTCTGTTAAATCCAAATTAAGTCCATAAGACCCCTCAGGCCTTCAAGGGGGCACATAAATGTTACCTTGTAACACAGACCATAGATATAGAAATGTAACCTTTGTTTATTGAGATTATCAATGCTGCTCAATTTGATTTAATGGTTTCAACATACAAAAATTCAAAGATTTGAAATTATTTAAAATCCTTAAGATTTTAAGGAGCTGGGAAGTTTACTTTGTAGCAGTACATGATGCTTTGACCATCATGCACTGGTGGTCAACAAACAATCTTCATAGCTAGATTGTTTGGTTACCATAGCAACAATCTGATGCGTTATTAATGAGTGCCACAGTAGATCACATTAAAGATGCTCAAAGTAGTGAGAAAATACGTGGAATTGTCCTTTAGTCATTTCACAAATTGGATTCTCCAATTTTCCAGCAGAACCTTAAAGGCCTGGTGTAATAACCAATAAAAGTAGAACAAAAATCCTTTTCAAGGTCAGAATAACCATGTTGGCAGCTGGGCAATTTGCTGACTTATAACCTTTGCCACCTCTCTTTTTTTATTTTATTATACACTTTATTTCTGTTATGCTAATCGTAACGTTAATATCAATCAATACCCGATTGCTGCTCTCCTTTCTGCTATTTCATTCCCCTTAACATCATAATGTGCTGAAACACAAATAACATTATCTGTAGAAATAATCAAATTGATTCTATGAAGTGTTTGTTTAATTTAGAGCTGATGACATGTTATGCTGCAACATGACCCTTCAGAGTAAGAGTCTTCACTTATAATTTTAAAAACAAACAAAATAAAAAGTTAAATTTATACATTTATCTTGCGTCCATTTTTTGAACAGCCTCAAATTAAATGAGGACTTTATTAAGCCCAGTTACCAAGACATAAGTTCCAGTTACACCAGCTGGATTCAGTTGAAACAACTGACCACAAAAACACTTTTAAACCTTAAATTTCCAAATATCAACTAAAGACGTGGATCTGGTTCCACAGAGACGATAGAATGAAGTTCTGATTGGAGATGTTCAGTCTCACCTGGAGCACAGCTGCTCTGATTGGCTGTCAGAGGTCCAGATCCTGTTCTGGGTTGTTTCCCATACTGGGGGCAGCTGGTCAAGACCGGATCCATCAGAACATTCTGAGACAAACCACAGCAGGATGGAGGCTCCTCCTCACCAAAGCTGCTCCTGTGAAGACATTTCTTCATCACTGAAATAGTTCACTAGCAACAGGCTGGAGCTGAAGATGTTCATGAAGGTCCACATTAAACAAGGGACCAGAAACTGGGTCAGAACAGAACCTCAGAACATTGATGATCTCTGGTTTTTAGTACTTAATTGAATTATATTTGGTATCATGACTGATGCCAGTGTTCCCAGTCTGGAAGATGCTGGGTTTCACTGCTTCAGTGGGTTTACAGACAATCTGAATTGTTGCTCTTCACAAGTTTGGTTGTTTTTGTTTTCATGCAACATTTTAATCCATATTAATTCAATCAGACTTTCATTTAAACTCTACTGATTTACTGACCAACATCCTTCATGTCCAACTTTAAATTAATAAGTAAGAAAATTAAGTTACTGTTTATTAAAACACTGAGATCAACCAGTTAATATCATTTAGATTTTATCTCTATAAAGTCACGTGAATCAGTTAGAAACTGGTTTCTTACTTTCTGTCTGAGGGTCCAGGTTCATTACTGAAGTCTGGAGGATGATGTCTGGACCGATCACTCCTCATAGATGGACTGGTGGGTCCTGGAGGTTCTGCTCTGTCCTTTTTCAGATCCAGATATTTCATCTTCTGGCCTTTTGGAGAGAGAAACCAGAACCAGTCAGTCCCAGTGATCCAGTTCCAGTAACTGTCCTGTGAAGCAGAAAGCTGGTTCCCATCATGTGTTCAGAGGATCAGAGTGAATCAGGTGAATGAATGAGTGAACATTTCCTATGAACTAGTGAACTTATTTAGCTCCACAGTGGACTTGAACATCATGACTCTATTGTATCTCTATGGAGGGAGTTGGTGTGCAGAAGGTTCTGAGGGAGCAGCAGCTCAGTCCACAGCTCTCCTCCAGACAGAACCTTTACATAAATTGGATGTTAAAGCTATTGGTCTGTAATTTCCTGGGTTTGAATTATCTTTTCCTGGTTTTGCTATTGGTATTATAACTGATTCCTTCCAGTTCACTGGTAGTTTTCCCTTCTCCCAAATTTTATTATATAATTGCAATAATATATCTTTTGATTTTTCACTAAGTTGTCTTATCATTCTATAACAAATCTGATCTTTACCTGGTATGTATTTTTTGTCTTCCTGAGTGCAGAATTCAATTCAGCTTTTGTGAATTCAACATTTAACAAATTATTTGTTTCTTCAACATTCTCTAATAGCTCTTTATATTTAAGTTTTGTATTTTCTCTCCCTCTCCTTCCCTCTTCACTTATATTATTTGAACTATGAACTTTACTAAATGTTCTTGCCAATATTTCAGCTTTATCTTCATCTCTTACTATATTTATATTATCCATTTTTAATATAGGGTATTCAAACTCTTTCTTTATGCCATTCATTCTTTTAATTATTTTCCAAACTTTTTCTATTTTGGTTTCTCTCCCTATTGTACTACAGAAATTCCTCCAATATTCTCTTTTTGCGTTCTTAATAGTTCTTCTTACCATTGCTTGCTTTCTTTTATAATCAATTAAATTCTTATAAATAGGGTTCCCTTTTAATACCTTAAATGCTTTATTTCTTAACTTTATTGCTTTTTTACATTCATCTGTCCACCATGGCACCATTTTCTTATCACTTCTACATCCTGTTTTCTTTATTGAATTATCTGTTGCTTCCATAATTATTTTGCAAATTTCTAAATTGACATCATTTATATCCATTGTCATATCTACTTTCTCTAAGTTTATTTGACTCAAGTACCTAAATTTAATCCAGTCTGCTTTATTAAAATTCAGTTTTTTATTTACCTTTATATTCTTATTTATATTTAATCCTACCTTAACTACGATGGGATAATGATCACTACCTATTGTTGTATTTTTATCAATGAACCACTCGCATATACCAGCTAAAACATTTGATACAATTGTTAAATCAATAACTGATTCCATCCCTGTTCTTACATTGATTCTTGTTCCCCTCCCATCATTAATACATACAAGATTTTTCAATTCCATTAATTCTTCTATAACTTTTCAATTTTTATCATTACATTTACCCCACAATGTACTATTTGCATTCAAATCCCCACACCAAATTACTTTCCCTTCCAAATATGCCATTAACTCCTCCATTATTTCAATTGATAATGTTTTGCATGGATTATTAAAATTTATTATTTTAAATTTACTTTCTTGTTCCCATATTTCAACTACTATATATTCAAGTTATATTCCTTTCCCTAATACCTGATATTGTATCCCTTGTTTTATAAATATTGCACATCCTCCTTCTTCTTACACTATTATATCCTTTAATCACAAAATCTAATGTTGTTTTTAACCATGTTTCCTGAACACAAATAATTTCTGGTTTTTCCTCAAGACTATCTACATAACCTTTAAGTTCCTGTCCGTTAGCAATTAAACTTCTTGCATTCCATTGTAATATTAACATTAATTATTTTCAGCTGGTGGTCCTGGTCTCCCATCCTCCTCCAGCTTTTTGTTTATATTCTCCCATGATCCCTCTTTAAACCCCAAAAACTTTTCTGCTCCTCTCACTATTATTTTGATTTTCTCAGTTTTATGCTTGGCTTGGTCAGTGCAGTTGATAACATATGCTACAAATAATATTAATTTTTCTACTGACACTGTCATATTTTCTTTTAACTGCACTTTGCTTTGCTGTGGGATTTGGTTCACTGTTTGTTCACTCTTTCTTGTTGTCTGTTCCTTCACATTTTTAACAGCTTCTGCATAACTAATGTTTTTGGTTGTTTTAATCTGAATGATTTCTTTTGCCTTCTTCCTCACCTCACATCCTCCATACGTAACTCTATGTTGCCCTCCACAGTTACAACATTTTTCTTGTGCTTCTTCTTTACATTCCTCTAATTTGTGATCTTCACCACATTTTGGGCATCTCTGCTTCCCTTTACAAACTGCTGCTATGTGTCCATACCTTTGACATTTGAAACAACGAAGTGGTGGAGGGATATAAGGTCTGACCTGAAAACTTGAGATAACCTATTTTGATGTTTTGTGGTAAATCTTTCCCTTCAAATTCAATGAGGATGGACAAACTTCCTACTCTTTCTCCATTTATTGTTCTTGACAACCTCTTCAAGTTATTCACTTTTACACCTACAATATTCCTCTTAATTTTATCAAGATCTTCATTCTAGAGGGATCCCATAAATCACTCCTCTAGTTTTTTTATTTTCGCCCACAATTTTTTTCTCCAACAGTTTTTTTTACATATATTATCCACATTTAAAGCCTTATTTTTTTGTTCTTCATTTTTACAAACTACCAATAGATTTCCATCTCTCAAAATCTTCACCATTTCAACATCTCCGATTTTTTTTTTTACTTCTCTTGACACCACAATGTAAAACCCTCACAACTTTCCTCCTAACTATCCTTTCTTCTTCTGAACTACTTCCTTCCAGTTCTCGTTTATTTCCTTGAATATCACTAATACCCTTTCCTTCATCTATTTAATGTCTTTCCCGTCCTCTCCCTCTTCCTCTCCCCACTGGCGTCCACCCTTCAAAATCCATGTCATCCTCATTTCCTGTCTCCATTTTCAGACAAACCATTCACATACCAGTTTATGCCAAATCCGCCTTTTCCAACTCCGATATGCGTTTTCGTTTTGCCGGGCTCACAACCTCAACCCATGAGAAAATTCTTCTTCCTCTTTGTAGGGTTATTTGCCGGTTGCCAAAAAACGTTCATCAACGTACATTCACTGATTTGTCTTTTTCAACGCCAGATGCTACCGACATTCTTCCAGCGTCCTTCGAGTCCGGAAGCCGGAAACCACGTCATTAACTTTTTTTATTTATTTTTTTTTTTATTGAACAAACTGTATACAAAGTCTCGATGAGGTGCAAGAACATTGCAACATAGGTAGAAAAATTAAACAAAAACAAGGGGCTAAGACTAAAGACAAGCACATAAAACATTAAGGCAAATGAATAATAATAGAGCAGGATTTTAAAACAAAAGAAAAGTTGAGATACTGGCAGTTACTTTTCTTGCAGAAACAGATTTCAAAAGTTTCAGTGAGGTGAAATAAAGTTTAAATTGGTTAAGAAAAAAATCAAAACAAGGAGTAGAACCTCTCCATTTACAGCAGTGTATGTGATATTTAACAAGTAAAAAGATAATATTAACCATGTCAGATATTTTACTATCAAGGCCATCAATATAATATAAAATGTGGGTGATGGTTATCTCAGGAATGTCATCAATTTTAAGGGACAACCAATTTTTAATGTCGCTCCATAGTTTAAAAGAAAAGGGACAGGAAAAAAAAAGATGATTAAGGGATTCTTCTGGACAATCACAAAAGGCACAACATGCTGAATCAAATTTAAATCTTTTGTGCAAAAATTCAGCCACTGGGTAAAAATTGTGAGAAATTTTGAAGTGAGTTTCTTTAACCTTTGGTGAAATCGGCCATTTTACGTACTTGGAGAACGCATTCTCAATTATAGACAGATTGGTTGTTATCAAGATATTATTATTGTAATCATTAAATAATTTAGATTTGAAGGCAGTCACAAGCAGAACATTGTTGCACTTTGTATCAGTCACACTATATTCTCCAATTTTTAATTTGGGTAAAGATGAAGTGACATTTGAATATCTTAAGGTGTTTTGGATGAGATGGATCAGAGCTACAGGGATAAATTTACATACTTTTAAATATTCATTACAAGAACAGTTCAGATCAAATTTGTTAGTGAAATCTCTATGATTTAACAACATACCATTACTATCCATTAAGTCAGTTACAAATAAAATACATTTTTCATACCAGTCAGTTTTAAAAATAGATTTTCTATTTATCAATATTGATCTGTTATTCCACACTACAGATCCATGTGGGGTAAAGTTGTGGGTAAATATCATTTTCCAAAAATGTAAAACTTGCTTGTGAAAATTAGACAGTGTAATATTAATCTTGGTTAATTCAAAATCACATTTAAGCAGGAAATCCAAGCCACCGAGTTTATTAAATATAGATTTAGGGATATGAAACCACATTGAGTTGGAATGAGACAAATAGGTCTTCAGCCAATTTATTCTAAATGAGCCAATCAAAGCCTCAAAATCTAAAGCTCTAATTCCTCCTTTATCATAATCTTTAATAAGATCAGATCGTCTTAAATAGTGAGTTTTGTTTCTCCAGATAAATTGAAAGATTATTGAATTGGCTTTCTTAATATTCTTGCCGGAGATAAAAGCAGAATGGCACGGGTAAATTAATTTGGACTCTCCTTCAGCTTTGGACAGAAGTGTTAGGTCAAAATAGTCAGATCTCTAGTTAACCAATGACTCCAGGATCTCTTCATACCATCCAAGCAACTACAAATGTTTTCCTCCTCTCTTCTAATAATGTCTTTTGAAATCAGCATTCCCAGATATTTAACCTCGGACTTAACTGTAATGGAGGCAACAGACGTCTCAGAGCTGGAATGGATCGGCAAAAGTTCACATTTATCAATATTGAGAGACAAACCAGATGCACTAGAAAACATTGAAATAGATTTTAGTGCAACATCTACCATAGTTTTATCTCTTAGGAAAATTGTTGTATCGTCAGCAAATTGACTAATCTTGAATTCCTTATCAAAAATTTTGATACCATGCAAATTTGAATTTTTCATTATTAGTAAGGTTTGCATTTGAGTTGTTAAGATAAATAATTTAGGTGAAATTGGGCAGCCCTAACTGATTCCCCTTGACATAGAGAAACTAGGGGTCAAACTCGTTCCCAGGGAAACGGAGCTACTTATATCAGTATAAAATAATCTGATTATACTACAAAATTTTTCCCCAAAGCCAAAATATTTTAAGGTTTTTATTATAAAGCAGTGTTCCAGTGAGTCAAAAGCCTTGAAGAAATCCAGGAATAAAATAAAACTCTCACCATCAATAAAGCTACGATAATCAATCATATCAAAAATCAGTCTAGTGTGATGATGGATATTTCTTCCCTTTAAAAATGCTGATTGGCATTCATTAATAATTGTTCCTAATCCACTGTTCAAGCGATTGGCATAAACAAGAGCTAAAATTTTATAATCTGTACATAACAGAGTGATGGGTCTCCAATTGTTTAAAGATAAAGGATCTTTGTTGGCTTTGGGGATCAGAGTAATCAGACCTCGTTTCATGGTGGGAGAGAGATTATTGTTTGAAATACATTCCAGCAGGGCCTCAAATAAAAGTTTTTGTAAATCTTTCCAAAAGAAAGTATAAAATTCAGTGGTTAACCCATCAAGGCCTGGAGATTTACCTTTTGTCAGTTGTTGTATCGCTACGTCAAGCTCTTCGATTCTTAAGTCATCTTCCATAAGGTTTTTAAAATCAAGGTTAATTTTTTCATCAGATTCCTGGATTTCATCAAAAAAAGATTGGCAATGGGATTCTGAATACTTAGAGCAATAAAGATTACTATAAAAATTTCTAATTGCTACATTTACTAAATCCAGGTCTTCAGTGATGCTACCATTAATAATTAGTTTCTGAATCTTCTTTTTGGACTGTCTCTGCTTCTCAAGATTAAAAAATATGAAGAGTTCTTTTCACCGTCTTCAATCCATCGAGCCCTAGAGCGAATGAAAGCCCCCCTTGCTTTATCTAAAAAAACATCATCTAGTTGAGATTTGAAACTATCAAGCTGACTCAGCTCTTCAGACGATAAAACTGATTTTGAACATAGAGAATTTATATTGCTTATAAGTTGGGAATGTTTCTGTCTCCTCAGCTTTGAAGCAATTTTGCCTGCCTTTATTGCTGTTGTCCTAACATTAAATTTAAACCACTCCCACTTATTTAAGGGCGACAGATCCATTACTGAAATATCTTCAATAAGGTCCAGGACTTCTGAACAGAAGGTTTTATTATTCAGTAGATTAATATTAAATTTCCAAGTTACGTTTGAAGGTAGTTTTGATTTATTCAGAGAGAGAAATAAGGTAACTGAACAATGATCTGTTAAAGGAGCTGCTGAGATTTCACAACTTGAAATATTATTTACCAGATTATGAGGGATTAACCAGTAATCTAGCCTGGAGCATTGGCCATTTCCCGAAGGGTTGAACCAGGAGTATTGTCTGATATTAGGATTTCTAATTCTCCAGCAGTCTGTCAAATTTGCATTAGAGATTAAATTTACAAAAATACCATCATAAATATGGTGTTGTCCCCGAGAGGGCAGACGATCAATGGATCCATCTGGAGCTACATTAAAATCTCCTCCCAAGATAACCTGATCAGTGGAATATTTTATTTTCCATTGTTTTATCTTCACTCCGAGGTCAGTAAAAAATATACAATTCATTGCTTTACTGTTGTGTCCATATACACACACCAAAATGATCTTATTTCCATCAATCTCCACTATTACAGTTACCCAGTGGCCATTTGTATCACTGATATGCTCCAACAAAGAACCTGGGAATTTATAAAACATAATCACAACCCCAGCTGAATGCGACGGACCATGACTAAAATAAATTTGATCCCCCATTGAAGTTTCCAGAATTTAGCTTCCTCACTTGATGAATGAGTTTCTTGCAGAAAAAAACAGTTTGCCTTTTGCTCTTTGCAATAAAGATAAATAGCCTTACGTTTGACAACATTTTTTAAACCCCTAGTATTAAGTGAAAGTAAGGATAACATGCAAAAAACACAGTAGTTGTGCAAAAACTACTCACAGGAACGATGAGCAGGAACGAGATAACATAGCCAATAATAGCTAAATGGAATAGTGCAATAGCCCTTTAAACAAATACAAACATAATATACCATACCAGTGAAAGTAAAGAAACATGGCGGTGTAATTAGTCCGGGTCCACTCTTCGATTATCGATCAGGGCGAAACCTTCCTGTATATTAGAGCCTGCAAAAACAACACCTCTCACTCCGCCATCTTGGGACCTCCCCCCAGGTGGAGTTTAACTAGTTAATAGATGGACTGCTGGATGTAAAGGCTGCCATTTTGAAAGCTGCTTTGGTGCAAGTGACTCAATAAATAAACTTTGTTATCAGAACAGCCAAAGTTTGACTGAATTCTTCTTTCCACACCTTTAGACTGAGAGCCATTAGTTGATCTTTGTAAGTGAGTAAAAGTAAACAAAAACTAATGGAGAACAACTTCAGCTCTACATGCAACAAGTTTGAAATTAATTCATCATCTCTTCTTCTTCTGGTGGTTTGGAAGTGACGTTCATATTTCATTTGTTTTTATGTCATAATTGAAGGAAAATGGCAGCTGAGATCCTTCCTGGTGAGATGAGCAGAACCTCAGAGCATTAAGAAAAGCATTTGGGTCTCACAGGTTGCTGGTTCCATCACTGAGTTTGGCTTCATTCTTTCCTCATTTAAAGCAAAACAGAGCAAGAAGCTTCTGGATTCAAACAAACGACGACTTCAGTGTTTCTGGTTGGAGCTGGACATCTATTAATATAATAATTATTCATCTTTAATTCTGGTTGCATTCAAAAGGTCCGGCTACTCTGAAGTAAAAACAACTTCAACTCCTTTACTTCCATGTTTTCCTCTCTTTGTATCCACAGTGATCTGAACCGTGAAACTGTGAGGTCAGATTTGAACTTTTTCAGGTTTTTCTCTGTTTTCAGCTCATTTACAGCCAACATTTTACTGCAGGAAATAATTTCAGGAAGGAACCAGAAGATTCAGGACTCTGGGAGTTGTGACTGTAACCGAGCTGAACACTGAGGCCCCAGAGCGCCCCCTGCAGGATCTGCTCCACCATCTCTGTTTCCAACAGCAAATCAATCATCTGTTAGTCCAGACAGAAAAGCTGAAGCTGTCAATGAAGCTGAGCAGCAGAAACCCAGAAGAACTGGAAGCATCAGCAGGAGATGAACTGGACCACTGGGATCACTGATGATGCAGCTGAGGAAGAGGAGGACGATGAAGGTGAAGATGCCATCCTCACACTTCCTGTTTATCAACCCAAGAAAGCAGAAAATCAGCTGAAGAAACGTGAGGAGCGAGAGTCGTCCTGCGCCCTCTAGTGGCTGATTGGACTACTGCACTGGGAGAACTGGACCTTGACGCTACTGCAGCTGCAGTTTTAACACCTACATTAAAACTTAACCTTTCAAATCAAACCACATATTTCTTTACTACAATATTTCTTCATTGCTCCTTTAACAATAAAACTTAATACATATCTTGTGTTTTTATTAAACCTTTATATCCGTGTTTTCAGAGTCCAGGTGTAATTTATTAGAGAAACTCAACATCTGCTTTATTATAAAAACATTTTCTTTCTACTTTACTTTAAATAAATAAAAACACTTGTATATAACAAAAAGAAAAACAGTGATATGTAACGTATTAATTCTTCACTGTCTGGTTGTCGATTCTCAGTTGCAGAAAATAACTAAAAAAATAAAAGATAAAATATATCATTGACAAATATTTAACATTTTCTTTTGTAATTTTCGACAAATAAAAAGTTTGCATCTGCACTTGTGATGGACAGGCCATACAACATTATTATTATTATGTAAGTCCCCAGAGTCGTTCTCATTTGGGCCATCAGTGAATTTCTAGGAGACCAAATGAAACATTTGGGTTTTTTTGACTCCAGAAGTTCAACCTCCAGGTTTTCCATCGCTGATTGTTGCTGCAAACTTCAGCGGACAATCAATCAATTGATCACAGCTGCTGTGGCTCACATCCCACCCACAACGAGAAACGTGGTAACATCAGGAAATAGAAAGAGCTCTTATTTTGACAAAAATAAATGACGTTAAATATCTTTATTTGCAGGTTTATTCAGACAAATTATACATCTGTCAAGAAAACAAAGGAGTCTGTTAATTAAACCGATAACATCCATCAGAACAATGAGGCCAATCCTTTGTTACAAGATCTCATCCATGCTGTTACATTCATTACTTGGTTGGCGTTTTTGGATATTCATGTCAGAAATATGTTGTGTTTTTCTGGAGTTCAGTGGGATTTTGGTCAGGGGTTGTTGGACAAGTGTTGAAACCTGGAGATACAACAGTCTAAAGTAGACGTCCTGAAACAGTTAATAAAGTATCATGAAAGAAAAGGAGCCTAGTAAAAAACACAAAAGAATAATAATATGAAAACATTAACTTTCTGATAAAATCAATTTCCCAACAATAACTATGATGCAAAACTTATTTATGTATTTTTGTGGAAATATACTATTTCCAAGCACTGTTCAGGTAAAATCACTCAATCAGGTTTATTCATATATTGTGCATAATATAGCGAGAGCTCATAGGACAATCAGTAATGAAGCAAGTCTGGATGCAAAGCACTGCCAAGCATGGGTTTTATGCAAGGTTATGGGATGGCAGCTGTGGAACAAACTTCCAACCTTGAACATGAAACCCAAATAGTTCTTTTGGTGAGAGTTCATAAGCATTTCATATAACATGACTAGCAGATGTGACCTTATTGTAATTTTTCCATCACAATATATATATCTATATATTTTTTTCAGATAAATGATGGATGTTCCTGAAAACTGCTCTAAGATCAGAGTTTCTGTGGGACATCCAGTTCTAAACTGGTTCTACTGGTTTCTGTGATGGAAGTTGAAGTTTCTCTCCAGTTTCCAGTAAAGCATCTTTTTCTCTGAGGAGCTTTGAGGAACATTTTCATGTCAACAGAAGGAAGAAGCAGCAGAGAAAAGAGGGTTGAAGTGTCTTTCATGGCTTCAAAGCTGAACTGGAAATGATTAACATGTTTCCATTCTCAGACCATTTCTGGTTCCAGGATGAAAATGAACCAGAGAGAAAAAAGATAAACTTTCCAGTTGAATCCAGTTCAGATCAAAACGCCATCAAGCCTCTAAATGGAGCCAAGTTTGAATTGGATCTTTATTGATCCAAAGAGACAAACAATATCAGACACTAAATGACAGACATGAGAAAACAAACAGGAGGAAAATCTTGGAGGTCAGAGGTCATCATCATGATCCAGTCAGAGTCTCTTTAGACTCAAACTGCTGCAGCTTCAACCTCTGAGGATCAGCAGGACACAGAGATCATTCTCTACTTTACAGAGATCAGAACCTGCAGAGAGAAGAAGGAAGGAGAGATCAGATCAGTGAGTGTTTCCAGACTCTCTCCAACTGCAGTCAGTGACGCAGCACATCCACTAGATGGTTTCCAGGCTGCAGTCAGACTGATCTCAGAGCTGTGACCAAGATGAACCTGATCAGTTGTTTCCTGTTGAACTGAGAGAACAATCAGATCTGAGATCAGATCTGCTGCTGCCACAGTTTGATGAATGAGGACCACTGACTGTCTCTAGACATGTTGGACGGCTGGACGCTGGAGTCCAGCTGGACTTCCTGGAGACATGGACACAGCAACAACACTCATCTTCACACCCACACAAACACAGGAACACAGCAAGCTGCTGCTCCTCTGATTGGCTGATTGCTGTCTCTGTGTCCAATCAGGAAGCCTGAACCATTCTCCTCCCACTGAGAAGCTGCAGCTTTACTGGGAACACTGGATCTTTGCTTTGATGCTAACTGGGTTTAGTTCAACATGCTGACAGGAGATGAAATCACTACAAACATTTACTTACTTTAGATCATCTACAAGATCCTTCAGCTGCTGAACATCTGAATCCTTCAGGTTGTTTCCTCTCAGGTCCAGTTCTTTCAGATGGAGGCTGTTGGACTTCAGAGTTGAAGCCAAATAATCACAGCTGATCTTTGACAAACTGCAGCGATTCAATCTGAATAAAGAATAAAAGATGAGCTGAACCAACAGGATGCAGGTTAACCAGTCCAACAGAACCAGTTAAAGATTCTCATGAATATTAATGCCAACAAGCTGCTGCTTCAATAAAGACCTGCTGACTTCAGAACCAGAACCAGAACCAGAACCTGGTACTGGGTCGTGTTGTGTTGGAGGATTTTAGTCAGTAAAATCATTCCAGGTTCTGATCAAAGTGTTGAAGCATCAATCATTGATTATTGATTTGTTCCTGTCAGATTCCAGGAATTCACTTTTCTAGACTGGGTTGAATGACCTTTGACCTGCTTCACATGAGGGGGATTTCTACACACCGGGGGTCCGAATGCTGTCCTGTTCTGACCTCAGGTCAGCAGGTCCAACTCAGTTACACAGAGGGACTAAATTAAACTCTGGATCCAAGTCCAGGAACAAACTCATAAAATATTGATTAGAACAGAAGAAATGAACTTTGATTTATGATCAATTATAAATAATTATTCACTGAATATCAATAATTATATCATTTAAATACCCCAATGTCTCCAGTCTGCAGCCTTCAGTCTGTAGAAAACCACAGAGATCCTTCAGTCCAGAATCTTCCAGGTTGGTCCAGGTCAGGTCCAGTTCTGTCAGATGGGTCGGTTTGAACTTCAGAGCTGAGAACAGAGAAGTCCAGCTGGTCTCTGACAACCAGCAGTCCAACAATCTGAATAAAGAATAAAAGATGTGAGCTGAACCAACAGGATGCAGGTTAAAACTGAAATATGAACAAATAAATAATAAAAATGTAGAAAATTAATTTCCCTGAATGTAAAAGAAACTTGATGAACTGATTCCAACATCTGATCCAGTCAAACTGGTTTAAAGAGTCCAAACCAGCAGAACCAGAACATTTGATCAAAACAGAAACTCAAAGTTTTTCTAAAAGTTTCTCAGGATCTTAAATTCAGTCGGATCTTTTTTTCTCTCTCCATGTTTCCTTCCAGACTCTGTATTATCTGACTGCTCTGTACCATCATTTATCTACAGATATTTTATGTCTGCAGTTTTTGTTCATTAATCTATTAATGATTTTTTCTTGCTGGTTGTATTTTAACTGCAGCTCATTGATAAGTATGACAGATGTAAACTGGTTTATTTCAATCCGTCTAATTCAGCGTTTTACAATTTCCATTACAGCTCACATTCTGAAAGTTGATCATTTTCTCATTTTGTGCTGATTCAGTTACTGAACTATCAACTAGAAAATATTGAGTCTTTTCTCTGTCAGATTGATGAGGGTCATTTAGTTCAAGTTCTGAATCCTTCATCAGAGATGCTGCAGAAATGGGAACATTATCATAAAGGAACAACAGGATTGTGAAGATGAATCATTTTAAATCTATTTTCCAGGTAAAACATGAGAATGATTTCAGTGAACTGATGAAGCTTGTTGCATATAAAACATTATAAAGGTAAGATCTCATTTCCTGTCCTACAAAATAAGAGCTGAATCAAAATGTCTGAACAAAATGACTTAAACACCAAAACCTTCACAAAGTCAGTATTTACTGCAGGACTGTTAATGAATTATCTTTCTATTATTTATGTCTCCTTAATGTCCAGGAACTCTGCCAGAAGACTGTGGTCATCCTGATAGAGTCTGACTGTCACAACAAACTCAGGTTTTCCTCTAAGCTGCTCTCAGTGGTTTGGAGGACGACTGACTTGGAATTTGCTCCATTAGTGGAATTCACACTAAAATGGAAACTCATCACTTGCTTCCTTTTTGTTTTGCTTCCTGCCAACATCAAACTCCTGCATGTGCTGCAGCTCCATATGATCAGGCAGTCAAGTCCACAGAAAACTTCCCTGTTTCTAGGAACCATTTCATCCAGAGTTGGTCGACTTTCTCTGTCCATCTCTGTCAGACTGTGAACCTTTAGTCTGAGCTTGTGGAGAACCTCTCCTAACAACCTGCTTCAGATTCATGTGCTGCAGTCTCTGCTGGTTCTGATGTCTGGGACCAGAATATTCATGTCCTGAAGAACCTGCAGCCTGTTGAGCTCAGAGAAAAACTCAGTTGTCTGGATTTTTTCAGATGAAGATGAAGTTGGTTTCTGATTGAAACTTCTGACTCACGAAATGGATAAAGGGCGATTCCACCTAATTTTAATCAACTATCAGCATCTTTAATCTACTAGAGTTAAAACACTGAACCACCTGGACTCTTTAAACCTGGACTGGATTATTATCAACTAATAGCAGAAGATTTAAAACTAAGTGTGGCATTTGTGGATCTTCAATAAAGGGAGATTTCATTCTCTCTCTTTCTGCATCTTGACCTTTGACCTGCTTCACATGAGGGGGATTTCTACACACCGGGGGTCCGAATGTTGTCCTGTTCTGACCTCAGGTCAGCAGGTCCAACTCAGTTACACAGAGGGACTAAATTAAACTCTGGATCCAAGTCCAGGAACAAACTCAGAAAATATTTATTAGAACAGAAGAAATTAACTTTGATTTATGATCAGTTATAAATAATTATTCACAGAAATATCAATAATTATATTATTAAAATACCTCAATGTCTCCAGTCTGCAGCCTTCAGTCTGTAGAAAACCACAGAACTCCTTCAGTCCAGAATCTTCCATGTTGGTGTCGTTCAGGTCCAGTTTTGTCAGATGGGTCGGTTTGGACTTCAGAGCTGAGAACAGAGAAGTCCAGCTGGTCTCTGACAAACTGCAGCTCCACAATCTGAATAAAGAATAAAAGATGTGAGCTGAACCAATAGGATGCAGGTTAAAACTGAAATATGAACAAATAAATAATAAAAATGTAGAAAATTAATTTCCCTGAATGTAAAAGAAACTTGATGAATTGATTCCAACATCTGATCCAGTCAAACTGGTTTAAAGAGTCCAAACCAGCAGAACCAGAACATTTGATCAAAACAAAAACTCAAAGTTTTTCTAAAAGTTTCTCAGGATCTTAAATTCAGTCGGATGTTTTTTTCTCTCTCCATGTTTCCTTCCAGACTCTGTATTATCTGACTGCTCTGTACCATCATTTATTTACAGATATTTTATGTCTCCAGTTTTTGTTTATTAATCTATTAATGATTTTTTCTTGCTGGTTGTATTTTAACTGCAGCTCATTGATAATTATGAAAGATGTAAACTGGTTTATTTCAATCCGTCTAATTCAGCGTTTTACAATTTCCATTACAGCTCACATTCTGAAAGTTGATCATTTTCTCATTTTGTGCTGATTCAGTTACTGAACTATCAACTAGAAAATATTGAGTCTTTTCTCTGTCAGATTGATGAGGGTCATTTAGTTCAAGTTCTGAATCCTTCATCAGAGATGCTGCAGAAATGGGAACATTATCATAAAGGAACAACAGGATTGTGAAGATGAATCATTTTAAATCTATTTTCCAGGTAAAACATGAGAATAATTTCAGTGAACTCATGAAGCTTGTTGCATATAAAACATTATAAAGGTAAGATCTCACTTCCTGTCCTACAAAATAAGAGCTGAATCAAAATGTCTGAACAAAATGACTTAAACACCAAAACCTTCACAAAGTCAGTATTTACTGCAGGACTGTTAATGAATTATCTTTCTATTATTTATGTCTCCTTAATGTCCAGGAACTCTGCCAGAAGACTGTGGTCATCCTGATAGAGTCTGACTGTCACAACAAACTCAGGTTTTCCTCTAAGCTGCTCTCAGTGGTTTGGAGGACGACTGACTTGGAATTTGCTCCATTAGTGGAATTCACACTAAAATGGAAACTCATCACTTGCTTCCTTTTTGTTTTTCTTCCTGCCAACATCAAACTCCTGCATGTGCTGCAGCTCCATATGATCAGGCAGTCAAGTCCACAGAAAACTTCCCTGTTTCTAGGAACCATTTCATCCAGAGTTGGTCGACTTTCTCTGTCCATCTCTGTCAGACTGTGAACCTTTAGTCTGAGCATGTGGAGAACCTCTCCTAACAACCTGCTTCACATTCATGTGCTGCAGTCTCTGCTGGTTCTGATGTCTGGGACCAGAATCTTCATGTCCTGAAGAACCTGCAGCCTGTTGAGCTCAGAGAAAAACTCAGTTGTCTGGATTTTTTCAGATGAAGATGAAGATGGTTTCTGATTGAAGCTTCTGACTCAGGAAATGGATAAAGGGCGATTCCACCTAATTTTAATCAACTATCAGCATCTTTAATCTACTAGAGTTAAAACACTGAACCACCTGGACTCTTTAAACCTGGACTGGATTATTATCAACTAATAGCAGAAGATTTAAAACTAATGTGGCATTTGTGGATCTTCAATAAAGGAGATTTCATTCTCTCTTTCTGCATCTTGACCTTTGACCTGCTTCACATGAGGGGGATTTCTACACACCGGGGGTCCGAATGCTGTCCTGTTCTGACCTCAGGTCAGCGGGTCCAACTCAGTTACACAGAGGGACTAAATTAAACTCTGGATCCAAGTCCAGGAACAAACTCATAAAATATTGATTAGAACAGAAGAAATGAACTTTGATTTATGATCAATTATAAATAATTAATCACAGAAATATCAATAATTATATTAAAATACCTCAATGTCTCCAGTCTGCAGCCTTCAGTCTGTAGAAAACCACAGAGATTCTTCAGTCCAGAATCTTCCAGGTTGGTCCAACTCAGGTCCAGTCCTGTCAGATGGGTCGGTTTGGACTTCAGAGTTGAGAACAGAGAAGTCCAGCTAGTCTCTGACAACCTGCATCTCTCCAATCTGAATAAAGAATAAAAGATGTGAGCTGAACCAATAGGATGCAGGTTAAAACTGAAATATGAACAAATAAATAATAAAAATGTAGAAAATTAATTTCCCTGAATGTAAAAGAAACTTGATGAACTGATTCCAACATCTGATCCAGTCAAACTGGTTTAAAGAGTCCAAACCAGCAGAACCAGAACATTTGATCAAAACAGAAACTCAAAGTTTTTCTAAAAGTTTCTCAGGATCTTAAATTCAGTCGGATGTTTTTTTCTCTCTCCATGTTTCCTTCCAGACTCTGTATTATCTGACTGCTCTGTACCATCATTTATCTACAGATATTTTATGTCTCCAGTTTTTGTTCATTAATCTATTAATGATTTTTTCTTGCTGGTTGTATTTTAACTGCAGCTCATTGATAATTATGACAGATGTAAACTGGTTTATTTCAATCCGTCTAATTCAGCGTTTTACAATTTCCATTACAGCTCACATTCTGAAAGTTGATCATTTTCTCATTTTGTGCTGATTCAGTTACTGAACTATCAACTAGAAAATATTGAGTCTTTTCTCTGTCAGATTGATGAGGGTCATTTAGTTCAAGTTCTGAATCCTTCATCAGAGATGCTGCAGAAATGGGAACATTATCATAAAGGAACAACAGGATTGTGAAGATGAATCATTTTAAATCTATTTTCCAGGTAAAACATGAGAATGATTTCAGTGAACTGATGAAGCTTGTTGAATATAAAACATTATAAAGGTAAGATCTCACTTCCTGTCCTACAAAATAAGAGCTGAATCAAGATGTCTGAACAAAATGACTTAAACACCAAAACCTTCACAAAGTCAGTATTTACTGCAGGACTGTTAATGAATTATCTTTCTATTATTTATGTCTCCTTAATGTCCAGGAACTCTGCCAGAAGACTGTGGTCATCCTGATAGAGTCTGACTGTCACAACAAACTCAGGTTTTCCTCTAAGCTGCTCTCAGTGGTTTGGAGGACGACTGACTTGGAATTTGCTCCATTAGTGGAATTCAAACTAAAATGGAAACTCATCACTTGCTTCCTTTTTGTTTTGCTTCCTGCCAACATCAAACTCCTGCATGTGCTGCAGCTCCATATGATCAGGCAGTCAAGTCCACAGAAAACTTCCCTGTTTCTAGGAACCATTTCATCCAGAGTTGGTCGACTTTCTCTGTCCATCTCTGTCAGACTGTGAACCTTTAGTCTGAGCTTGTGGAGAACCTCTCCTAACAACCTGCTTCACATTCATGTGCTGCAGTCTCTGCTGGTTCTGATGTCTGGGACCAGAATATTCATGTCCTGAAGAACCTGCAGCCTGTTGAGCTCAGAGAAAAACTCAGTTGTCTGGATTTTTTCAGATGAAGATGAAGTTGGTTTCTGATTGAAACTTCTGACTCAGGAAATGGATAAAGGGCGATTCCACCTAATTTTAATCAACTATCAGCATCTTTAATCTACTAGAGTTAAAACACTGAACCACCTGGACTCTTTAAACCTGGACTGGATTATTATCAACTAATAGCAGAAGATTTAAAACTAAGTGTGGCATTTGTGGATCTTCAATAAAGGGAGATTTCATTCTCTCTCTTTCTGCATCTTGACCTTTGACCTGCTTCACATGAGGGGGATTTCTACACACCGGGGGTCCGAATGCTGTCCTGTTCTGACCTCAGGTCAGCGGGTCCAACTCAGTTACACAGAGGGACTAAATTAAACTCTGGATCCAAGTCCAGGAACAAACTCAGAAAATATTTATTAGAACAGAAGAAATGAACTTTGATTTATGATCAATTATAAATAATTAATCACAGAAATATCAATAATTATATAATTAAAATACCTCAATGTCTCCAGTCTGCAGCCTTCAGTCTGTAGAAAACCACAGAGATCCTTCAGTCCAGAATCTTCCAGGTTGGTCCAGCTCAGGTCCAGTTCTGTCAGATGGGTCGGTTTGGACTTCAGAACTGAGAACAGAGACGACCAGCTGGTCTCTAACAACCTGCAGTACTCCAATCTGAATAAAGAATAAAAGATGTGAGCTGAACCAACAGGATGCAGGTTAAAACTGAAATATGAACAAATAAATAATAAAAATGTAGAAAATTAATTTCCCTGAATGTAAAAGAAACTTGATGAACTGATTCCAACATCTGATCCAGTCAAACTGGTTTAAAGAGTCCAAACCAGCAGAACCAGAACATTTGATCAAAACAGAAACTCAAAGTTTTCTATCAGCCTGGATGAGGTGAACTATTTCTGCTGGTTCCTGATCATCAGCTGGAGACCCGACTTGCTAACTGGATCAGAACCAGTCAGTTTATTCATTAATGGTCTTTGGGTTCTTATTAAAGCTGCTGAAAGTCAATGGAGGCCATTATTTAATGTTTATGAGCTTTTATTCTGTCATTTAAACAGATTGTTTTGAAAGAAAATATATTGGAATAAAATTATTTATTCAACTAATGACTAGGCCTGTCACCATAGCAACTTTTACTGGGCGATTAATTGTCTCAAAAATTATTGTGATAAATGATAATATTGTTTGAAGACCTTTGTACACTGATTTAATGGAAATGACATAATAATACATGCGATTTCCTGCCAAAGATAAATACACTTTATTTTCAAAAGAACATTTAACACTGGAACTGATAAAATAAATAAAACAACAAAAAACAAAAATAAAATGGATTCTCAGTCTCCATTAACAAAAATGTACTTGAATAAAAACACCAAAGTGTAAATAAATACTGCATTCAACCAAAAGAGTGCAGATTATGAAGTCTGTTTACCATATTGCCCTTCAGTAATCAATAGATTTAAATAGAGAAGATGGAACATCGACTACCTGATGCAATAGTTCACACTACATGTTAGTTCACACCTACATTTTCCCCTTATGACAATCTTAGAACGTTGATCGTTCTAAGATTGTTGCTTGTGATCATCCTGTAGTGTGTGGTGTGTTACGGTAGATCGTTGTGGCCTCTTCTATCTAAATCAGGGGTTTTCCCCACTGGGATAGTTAACACAACCTGTTGAATGTGACAGGGAGCCAATCAGAAAGCGCAGATTCTCCTCCTGCTTTCTGAGGGGAAATTACAGAGGGGAATCCCAAACAGCTGACACAGCGCAACCCGAAGTCCAGCGGACATTGGAGATGATATGTGGAAACAATATTAATGTTTATAAAACATTTGATGCAAAGAATATAGAAATGACGAGAGGAGGAGTTGGACCGGTAACTTTTCAGCTGTTCTTCGTTAACGTGACATAAATAGGTTCTAATGGTTTTCATTCAGTCAGGACGTTACGCTGACACTAGAGCTACAAGAATTGCAGGTAGATTGTAGTAAAGCATTGATTAATGCCTAGTTTTAAAATGAGTTCACTGGAACTTGTAGCCATTATTTTGTGCCCATTGTTGGACATCAGACGGCACAATTGAACCCGATCGAACCGTTATACCAAGGATTTCTGTGGGCTAATGTGTGATCTCTCAGGTTTTGAAAATCGTCCGACAGCACTAAGATCGTGTCGTGTGAACTGGACATTACACTGAGGTGTAATGTTGTCCAGAAAGCACTCCGGTGATTTCTGGACACCTGGAGCCTTTTTTAATTCAGCGTCATCAACAGAAAGAGAAAAAGGCCGGAAGACACGAAAAAGGCGATAATTAAAATGACGTGGATAGTTTTAATTTATCGTACGATTAATTGATTTATCATTTATAGTGAAAGCCTACTAATGACTAAAGTATAAATAAACAATTTTATTAGATTAGTAGAGAAAACAAACCTCAGTTTTTTCACTTTACTGACTGAACTCTCCAGGATCTCAACCACAGGCTTCAGATCAGATTCTCTACCTCCATCTATGAAGATCTGATTTATTTCCAGTTCAGTCAGATGTGGGTTGGACTTCAGCGCTGAGGCCACAACTTCACATTCATCCTTTCGGAGCTCACAGCCACCAAGTCTGTGATTAGAGAAGAAATAAAATCAGTTCTAATGAAATCAATCTGGATCAATAACAGACTAAAATATGATAACAGTGATGTCATCATCTGATCAACATCTGATCTTCAATTTACTGAGTTTGACCCCACAGAGAATCAGTTCAGTTCCTGGTTAAAGTCCAGGTTCTGGTTCTGGTTCTGGTCCAGGCTTCATGTCCTCAGACCTTGAGCTGCAGTCAGATGTTGAAGATCTTCTATCATCTGTGAAGGAAAGTTCAGTTTTCTCTGCAGCATCTGATGGAGCTGCAGCATCAGAGCCTCAAAGGAGCTGCAGCAGCTGATGAAGAGGCTGACTGAGCTGAATGAAGGAAACTACTGGAGATGATGGAAAGGAGGAGGAACTGCTCACAGCTGGGACTTGGACTAGACCCTTTGGCTCCTTGAGATCTTCCACCAGGCAGGAAGTGAGTTAGAAATGAAGTGAGCAGAGCAGGAAGTCCAGCCTGCTGTGGACCTCTGGCATCTCTGGGTTTTTTTAGCCAATATCTGCTGCAGCATCTAGAATCATCATCATCATTAATAATAGTAGGATATTCTATAGAAACAAAGTTCCCAGCAGCAGGTTATTAAATGCTGCCACAGATAAACTGGGAGCAGAAACCAAACACATGATGCTCCCAGTTCTGTCTCCGTTCATCTGCTGGATTTGATGCTTTAACAAAGTAGAAAGTGGACAGTCGTCAACCTGCTGCAGCTAAAAGCTTCAGATTGTTCTGGTCGTCCTGCAGAGCAGCAGCAGAACCGGTCCTGCTGCTGCTTCAGGTCTGAACCTCTCAGACTGTTGATCTGAGAGGAACTGGGACAAACTGGTTGGAAGAGGGAACCATGTCTCTGCAGTGGTCTGTCCATCGTCTCAGAGGAACAAAGGTTTGGATGTCAGAAGAAATTGTTGCTAAACTCCTGAAGAGCTGAAGACCAAAACCCCTGGAGGAGACGGAGCGTTTGGGTCCAGCAGCATTTTCATGGTGAAGCAGTGAAAGTTCTCCAGTAACTAGAAGAGGCTGGGATGTCTAAAGAGTTGAAGCTCATGTCTCTCCAGGTCTTCATGGAGGACAGCTAACAGCTTCAACAAAGGCTGCAGATGAAGAGTTGATGAGGAAAATGGTTCCAGCTCTGGAAGCTCAGAGTTCTCAGAGCTTTGGGAGGATCTGACAGAAACCAGAACTTTTTCTGGACCAGACAACAATCAACACATTTTGGTCTCATTTACAAACTCAGAGGAAACTAGTGGGAGGAGGAAAGGTTGGTTCACAAAGTTTCTAACTACTTTCCATGGTTACTACAACAATGCAGGGATTTATTTTAAAGTTTCCATCAAACCTAAACAATTATTTTATAAAAACAGTCAAAGATCCTAAAAGGTGATTTATGGAGTAGCGGCTCAATGAGTGAAGAAGAATTTAAAGTTTAAAAAGTCTTTCTACCTTCAGACTGTCTTGTTGCTCTGTTTGGTGTTTCTGACTCCTGCTCTGTTCTGCCCCTGCCTGTTCGAGAGGCTCTCGCCTTTGGGATGGTCGTGGCTAAACGTGTCATTCTTACAGAGTGGAAGTCTGCCTCACCTCCCTCCTTTAAATGCTGGCTGAATAACATGGCTTCTTGTTTACATCTTGAAAAAATACGCTACACTCTCAATAATAATGTACACAGACATGTTGGGATGTGGGGCCATTCCTTGAACTTTTGAGTAATACCACTGGACACGTGTAGTGACTGACTAGCGTCTTCTCTGTGGCTCTGCTGCCTCCCTGCCTGTCAGAAAGGCTGTAGGTTGGCCTCTCGGTTGGTACACAAGTAACTTAATACACCCTGATGCACTCATTTCCAGCGGTATGCGGAGGAGCTGAATATTTTATTTAGTTATCTAACTTGTTTTAGTTGTACATGTTAACCTTCACTTTTTTTTCTTTTCTTTCTTTCTGTTTCCCCCCATCTATCTTTTTGCTGTTCTATCTTCTATCCTTAATAACTTGGGTCGGGTTGGGTCGGGGTATCACTGTTTTTGTTGTTTATTTTCTGGTTACATAAATGATAGTTGGACAGTTGTATTCTGGAATTTATCTGTAACTGCAATCTTGTTTGGATTCATTCACTGATGATGACAATGTAGAAGATCCCAATGCCGACGCCAACTGGTCATCTCAGTCTGATCGATGTTCCGGATATCATTATATTTTGATAACTGCCCTGCAGTTTTGTTAATTTGTGGAAAACAATAAATATATTAAACAAAAAAAAAACAAAAAAAAGTATTTCTGACTGATTGGATCTTTAGGAGAAAATAGATTTTTTAGAGTTATGAAGGTTTTTATTCATTTCAACATGAAAACTGATAAAAAGTTAAATATTTTTAAAATGATCAAAATGTCTAAAAACCAGAAGCTGCAGCTGTACTGGATGATCTGAATGTTTAGATGTTTGAATGGATGAAATAGTCCAGAGGATGAAGGAAGAAGTTAAAGACCAAAAACATCCAGAAGCAACTTGAAGAAGAAGAAGAAACAGGAGGACAATATTGCTGAATCAGCATTCACACAATGAAAACATCTGGACTCACCGAGCCTTTCTGCAGTTCCTCACAGCTGGAACCAGTCTCAGTCGTCCTGATTTTGATGTGTTGTACTTCTCCAGGTCCAACTCATCCAGAACCTTCTCTGACATCTGCAGCATGAAGGCCAGAGCTGAACAGTCAGTATCTGAGAGCTCCTTCCCTGAATCCAGCAGCCGTTGGATCTCCTGATAAAATGAGAGATCGTTCATCTCCATCAGACAGTAGAAGATGTTGATTCTTCTGTCAGCAGAGATATATTCAGTGTTCATCTCCTTCAGGTTGGTGATGATTCTCTGGATGGTTTCTGGACTGTTCTCTCTCTGACCCAGCAGATCTTCTAAGAGGTTCTGGTTGGACTCCACAGTGAGACCATGAAGGAAGCGGACAAACAGGTCCAGGTGGCCATTTTTACTGCTGAGGGATTTCTCCATGACTTTCTTCATGAACTCATCTAGAGATGTTTCTCTGTATTCTTCTTCCAGGAACGTCTGGATCACCTCTGACTTCCTGCTGGTGAAACAGTGGAGCATGTAGACTGCAGCCAGAAACTCCTGGATGCTCAGATGAACAAAGGAGTAGACGGAGATGTTGTTCACTCCTCTCTCTGTTTTAAACATTTCAGTGAAAACTCCTGAGAACAACGCAGCATCTTTGATGTTGATGTCACACTGATTGAGGTCTTTGTCATAGAAGATCAGGTTTCCCTCCAGCAGCTGATCAAAAGCCAGTCTTCCTAGAGACTCAATCAGCTTCCTGTTCTCTGGACTCCAGATAGATTTTGTCTTTTTTCCTCTATCATACTTTTCCTCCTTGATTTTGAGCTGAACCTTCAGGAACTCTATGTACATCTCAGTCAGGGTCTTGGGCAGATCTCCTCCCTCTCTGGTCTCCATCAGATTCTCCAGAACTTTAGCAGTGATCCAGCAGAAAACTGGGATGTGACACATGATGTGGAGAGTTTTTGATTTCTGGATGTGGGAGATGATCCTGTTGGCCTTCTCTTCATCATCTCTGAATCTCTTCCTGAAGTATTCCTCCTTCTGGGGGTCAGTGAACCCTCTGACCTCTGTTACCATGTCAACAAACTTTGCTGGGATCTGATTGGCTGCTGCAGGTCGTGTGGTTATCCAGAGGAGAGCAGAAGGAAACAGTTTCCTCCTGATGATGTTTGTCAGCAGAACATCCAGTGAGCTGGACTCTGTAACATCAGTCAGGATCGGATTCTTCTTGAAATTCAGATCAAGTCGACTTTCATCCAGACCATCAAAGATGAACAGAATCTGAAACGTTTCAAAGCTGCTGATTTCTTTGGTTTTAGTGAAGAATTTATGAATCAGTTCTAATAAACTGAACTTTTCTTCTCTCAACATATTCAGCTCTCTGAAAGTGAATGGAAATATGAAATAAATGTTCTGGTTGGTTTTGCCTTCAGCCCAGTCCAGAGTGAACTTCTGTGTTAACAGTGTTTTCCCAATGCCAGCCACTCCCATGGTCATCACTGTTCTGATTGGTTGATCTCTTCCAGGTGGGGTTTTAAAGATGTCTTCTCTTCTGATTGTTTCTTGTTTCCTGGATGCTGTTTCAATCCGTCTGACCTCATGTTTCTGGTTGACCTCTCTAGTTAACCCCTCTGTGATGTGGAGCTCTGTGTAGATCTGGTTCAGAACGGTTTTATTTCCATGTTCAGCGACGCCTTCAGAGAGACTCTGGAACTTCATCTTCAGAAACTCTTTAAGGTCAGGCTGATACTGAGCAACAATATCTGAAAAAACAAAGAAAAACAAACAAAATAAAAATAATTTGCAATATTCTAACAAGTAACTGGACTAATAAAGTGGCCAGTTTGGTTCTTCTACATAAACTATGAAGGAAACATAATTCAATAACTAGAGAAAACTCAATGAAAGTTATTCCAACGTCAGTCTCAGGGCCGGCCCAAGGCAAAAGCAAACTAAGCAGCCACTTAGGGCCCCAGGGCCACCAAGGGGCCCCTCAGTGAAGCTGATTTTTTTAAAATAATGATTTCTATGTCATCACAACAACAAAAACACAGTTTCAACATGAAGTGATTTGTTTTTACAATATATTTGATAATGAATGTAGAAATCATTATTTTATGGACAAAAGAAAAAAAAAATTGCTCTTGAAGCCCCCTGGTGGTCGCGGTAGGTACTGCACGCTTCACCGGTAACATGAGCTGCTGTGCAGAGTGGATCCAAACGTCCAAAGCTCCGGTCAGAAGATAAGTTGGCAAAACAATGTCTCAAAAAAGGACTTATCCTTCAGGGAGAAAGAAAAGAAGATTCACCTGGTATAAATTTAATTCTTCAGCTTTTGGAGTTATGCTTAAGAGAAATTAATTTAATCAAAGAATGTCATGAATACGTGTGTAGGGCTGCACCGATTGCAGCTTTCTGGCCGATTACCAATCTTTAAAAAACCTGACCTGCCCATATTGATTTTGGCCGATACCATTTTTTTGTCTGAAATTTTGCTAAATACAGGAAGAAAGTCAGTGAGTTGGCAACAGTGGAGTGAATATTGTTAACTGTAAACATTCAGACATGACCTGGTGGGCCGATCTGTCAGTCAAACCTCTCACTGCAGAGCAGAAGAAGATCGAGGCCGATTTTTAAAACTTTGCTGACGAAAATAAGATCAGGGGATAAGATGGGCTTCACATGTAAGTATTAGCAGATCACAATCTTCCAAAATTAAGGAAATCGGTGCCCAGAAATCGACTGGCCTATAAATGTATCCTATATTATACATGCATAAGATATAATGTAAACAGCACTGTCAGAGATGCAATAAGTTTATAGCAGGTGAGCGAATGATCTAATATTCTAACTGTTGATTGCAGTTAGTCGACATTGTTAGCAGAAACAAAGGGCCCCATGGAGGCTTGGACTGGCCCTGGTCAGTCTACAGTCTGTAATCTTCTTTTGTCAACCACTAAAACCTTCAGGATGCAGCCCCCATTGAGTGAACTGGAAACTCAGTTCCTATCTGACTGTGAAGTGTCTGCAGTATTAGCAGTACATGATGCTTTGACCAAAGATCAGGGTGATGTTTTTGTTCAGGTAACAGTTATTTGGCAATCAATTTGAGAACGTGTCGACGGAACATTAAAAGTCTGGACAACTCCTTAATGTCACTTTCTATTGAAACATAGAAACCTTAGTTACACAGTGATTATTAATAAAACATAGCTGAGTTTAACTAATGTTACCTTGTATGTCACTTCTGACCTGTTACTGTTTTTAGAAGTTCAGCAGGGAGTTTGTAGCTGAGGTCGTTTTATTTCCAGGGTTTTCCCCCAGAAATCCTGTTCAGCCCGGCGGTCGGGGCGCCGAGGCGTCCACCATGTTTTTGTATTAAAAGATGTTAAGTTGACAGGAAATGTCAAAATATTACTGAATAATTATTTGTTACAGGAAAACATCACCAGTGAAATGATATTTAAAACCACAGCTATCGAGTCTTAAAAACAACAAATGAAAAAAATTTTATTAAAATGAATATCAATTATTTGCACTTCTGTTAAATCCAAATTAAATCCATAAGACCCCTCAGGCCTTCAAGGGGGCACATAAATGTTACCTTGTAACACAGACCATAGATATAGAAATGTAACCTTTGTTTATTGAGATTATCAATGCTGCTCAATTTGATTTAATGGTTTCAACATACAAAAATTCAAAGATTTTAAATTATTTAAAATCCTTAAGATTTTAAGGAGCTGGCAAGTTTACTTTGTAGCAGTACATGATGCTTTGACCATCATGCACTGGTGGTCAACAAACAATCTTCATAGTTAGATTGTTTGGTTACCATAGCAACAATCTGATGCGTTTTTAATGAGTGCCACAGTAGATCACATTAAAGATGCTCAAAGTAGTGAGAAAATACGTGGAATTGTCCTTTAGTCATTTCCCAAATTGGATTCTCCAATTTTCCAGCAGAACCTTAAAGGCCTGGTGTAATAACCAATAAAAGTAGAACAAAAATTCTTTTCAAGGTCAGAATAACCATGTTGGCAGCTGGGCAATTTGCTGACCTATAACTTTTGCCACCTCTCTTTTTTTATTTTATTATACATTTTATTTCTGTTATGCTAATCGTAACGTTAATATCAATCAATACCCGATTGCTGCTCTCCTTTCTGCTATTTCATTCCCCTTAACATCATAATGTGCTGAAACACAAATAAAATTATCTGTAGAAATAATCAAATTGATTCTATGAAGTGTTTGTTTTATTTAGAGCTGATGACATGTTATGCTGCAACATGACCCTTCAGAGTAAGAGTCTTCACTTATAATTTTAAAAACAAACAAAATAAAAAGTTAAATTTATACATTTATCTTGTGTCCATTTTTTGAACAGGCTCAAATTAAATGAGGACTTTATTAAGCCCAGTTACCAAGACATAAGTTCCAGTTACACCAGCTGGATTCAGTTGAAACAACTGACCACAAAAACACTTTTAAACCTTAAATTTCCAAATATCAACTAAAGACGTGGATCTGGTTCCACAGAGACGATAGAATGAAGTTCTGATTGGAGATGTTCAGTCTCACCTGGAGCACAGCTGCTCTGATTGGCTGTCAGAGGTCCAGATCCTGTTCTGGGTTGTTTCCCATACTGGGGGCAGCTGGTCAAGACCGGATCCATCAGAACATTCTGAGACAAACCACAGCAGGATGGAGGCTCCTCCTCACCAAAGCTGCTCCTGTGAAGACATTTCTTCATCGCTGAAATAGTTCACTAGCAACAGGCTGGAGCTGAAGATGTTCATGAAGGTCCACAATAAACAATATCTGGTACCAATAATGATAACAGATATAATACAATTGTATTTGTCCATCTGAATCTGTTCTGGGACAATAATCATTATTCTGTCTGAGCCACAGTAGAAAACTGATCCATCAGAGGCTGAAAAAACAAAAACTGACTCTAATCTGGATTCCTGTGGAGAAAATCGGATCCTTCTTTAATGGTGGAACACCAGTAAACACCACTCAGCCCCAGTTTGCATTGATTTGGGATCTTTATAAAGAGCTTTATACCGTGGCAGAGCATCATGTGGACATGCTAGCAGAGCTAACAACAAGTCATCTAAAGTTCTTGTCTTTTATTAGTCATATAAAGTTGGGTCCACTAAATCTGACTTTGTGATGATCCTTTGGACTTTGGTTCTGTTCACTTTGTCAGTTTTTTTTGTCCTGATTATTAAAATAATAATCTCTACAGTCTAATATTAATCTTCACATTTTAACATCTGAAAACATCTGGGTTTATTGGTGAATTTACAGAAAAGATCAGAGTTTGGAATCAGTACCAAGAACCACAAAGTTGACCCAAATGTCTGATTCAATATAAATAAGTTGTTTTATTCAGCTGTTATACTGAGGGTTAACTGTCAACATTTTGAGCTCTATTGGTTGATATTTAACAGTAATTTAACAAGTATGAGGATGGAGAAAATAGGGGAAGATATGAAGCAAATGGTCTGAGACGGGAATCAAACCCACAACCTTCACATCAAGGATTAACCCCAGTACCACCATACACTCTAAAACATTTATTATGTATTAAACAGAGTCACTAAATAAAGTAGAGGTACAGAACGCCTTCAATAATTATCTATATTTTTTGCACTCCAAGCAGTTCATAATAATCACAGTGTGTTCAGTGATTTTGTGATAACCAATAATTTTCTGATATGTTGATCAGCTCTGATGAATCTAAAGCACAGTTTCTTGGTAAATGAGTTTTCTTTGTTCCAGTTTATGCTGGATGGTTGATGTGAATCAAACTGACATTTATTTAGTGAATTCAGCCTGACAGTTGGTCTGGGACATAATTATGTTTTCTGAGATTTAATATTTGAGCCTTTTAGGAGACTATTTCACTTGTTATGAGGAAAATAGAGTTTAATCAGATTTTGGTCTCCAGTCTGACCCTTAACCTTCTATCTGCAGCTGGTTGATGTGAGTGAAATGAGTTCTGTGAATGTGATGGTGGAACAGGAAGTGCTTGTGCTTCTATAAATGTCCCATCATCACTGTTATTGTTCCCACTCCCACAGACACCAGATCTCTGTGGAACCTGGAAGCTGCTGCAGCTTCAGAAACACAAAGGAAAATATTTAGTTTTTTCTCCACAATTGATTCTGGTCTCCCAAAACCCAGTTTAGGTCATTATTAAACTAAAATGTTTTAAATTAGCTTTTTTTTTTTTTTTTTTTCCTGCATCAGTTTTTAATCAGAATCAAATTTAAACCCTGATTGATGTCTGCAGAGTCACATCCACCAGGTTTCTTACTTTGGTTTTGATGGTCCAGGTTCAGTACTGAAGTCTGGAGGTTTTTGTTTGGAGACATTACTCCTCATGGACGGACAGATGGATCCTGGAGGTTCTGCTCTCCATCTCTGGTTCTGCCCTCTGAAACACAAACATGTTGTTATTCAGATCACATCAATCAGTGAGAAACTCTGAGATAAAAACCAGAGAGGAAGCTCTGAACACAAACAGCTACAGAAAAGCAGAAGGTTTAAAGCTCCAGAATAAAACATTCAGACTGATCTGTTGGGTCAAACTTCACATTTTCTCCAGAACTGGTTCTACTGGTCTGGGTCACATGGGTCAAAGCAGAACTTGCAGAACAACAGGCTCATGTCCCAGTTTGGAGCTGATCAGATCATATTTCTAGGAATTATTCCACAAAGTTCTTCTATAATATCCATTAATAGAACTACAAAGCCCAGAATGCACTGCACAGCATCACACTGCTACCATCTAGTGGTAGAAGGTGAAGTGCAGAGGATCTGGTCCATCATATCAGAACCAAAGCCTTTAGTTAGTACGAGGAGCTGATGTTGAGTCATTAAAGACCAGAACCCAAGAACCGACCAGGAAGTAGAACCAGGAGGCCAGCCCAGCTGCTTTGACCTTTGACCTTTCTGTTCGGAGCTGCTGAAACTCAGTGGCTGTGGCCCGGTCGTCAGCCTACCTGTTAAACTGGGCACAGTGTTCCCAGTATACAAATTGGGCCCAATATTTATAAACAGCTTTAATAATATAAACAGCTTTTTCCCACTTCGTACTTGCCATCAGACCGCTGAACTCTTAGCTGGACTGCACTCAAAAACTGGTCTCCACTTCATAACTTGCACATGTACATAGCTAAATAACTTCTATTTTGTTGTCATTCCTGCACTTTATATTTTTATATTTATAGTTTATAGTGTATTTATTTTATTCTGGAGTAACCTCATAATATGGGAACCTCAATACATTGTTCTGAGTCGTATGCAACAAAATTTCGTTCTGTATTCACCCTGTGCATACAAAATGATAATAAAGTCAGTGTAAAGTCTAAAGTCTAAATATTTCCAGTATTTAAAGTGGATCTAGTGTTATCAAGATATAATCTCTGAATTGTTGCTCTTCACATAATTTTTTTGTTTTTTGCAACATTTTCATCCATCATCCAACTGGTTTCTTACTTTATGTCTGAGGGTCCAGGTTCAGTACTAAACTCTGGAGGTTCTGCTTTGGAGTCATCACTCCTCATGGAGGGACAGATGGATCCTGGAGGTTCTGCTCTGTCCTTTTTCAGATCCAGATCTTCCATCTTCTGGACATCTTGAGAGAGAAACCAGAACCAGTCAGTCCCAGTGATTAATTTCCAGTAACTGTCCTGTGAAGCAGAAAGCTGGTTCCCATCATAGATTCAGAGGATCAGATGAACCTGATTCCAGCACAACCTCACAGATTTCTGAGAATCAAACAACTCTTGAAGTCAGATGAGTTTTGTCTTAATAAATCTGGAATTTTGGCATCAAAATTTTTGGTCTTTCAATCAGCAACAAAGAGCTTCTGCCAAAAACAAAACAAGAAAACATGATAAGCGTTTCTGACCTTCACAATCACATAAATTAGAACGCTGCTGCTGGCGTTCTGACTAAAACCAGAAAGATAGAGCACATCACCCAGTTCTAAACTCCTTCCATTGAGAGAATAGACTTTAAAATACTGTTGTTGGTTTATAAATTACTGAACATCTTAAAGATCTGCTGGTGTTGTATCAACCTTCCAGACCCCTTAGTTCTTCTGGTTTTGATTCTGCTCTGCATCCCCAGAACCAAACATGCAGAAGCAGCATTCAGCTTCTATGCACCACAAATCTGGAGTAAACTTCTAGAAAACGGCAAAACAGCTGAAATCAAGACTAAAAACCATTAGCCTGTTCAGACTCTTTTCTGTATTATAACTTTTTTTACTTTTCTCTATTTTTCCACTGTAATGTAATGTTGTATTTTTGTTTATTATGTAAAACTTTAAACTGTTGCCGTAATGTCTTATACTAATAAACTTGATAACTTTTAGTCGTCCACTCCTCCATGATGCTGTTTTAAGGTCTGAACTGGATCCTGTTCCTGGTCTGTAGAAACATCCAGACTGAGGTCAGATCAATCAATCAATCAAATTTTATTTGTATAGCACATTTCAGCAGCAAGGCATTTCAAAGTGCTTTACATCAAATCAAACACAGAAACACAATGCAACATAGAATCAACAATCAAAACATGACAGTGAGTCAAGTTCCATCAATAAATTTGTAACGGATTACGTTTCAGATACAATCCTAAACAGGTTGGTTTTTAGTCGAGTTTGCATCCATAAAAGGTTTACCGGTTACACTCCTACTGTGTTATATGGAACAAAATACCTATTGCTATTTTTATTCCCACTCAGCTCACAGTCACGAAGTTTAAAACGATGTAAACAACCTTTCAATGGACTTCTGGCACGAGGCTCCGTACACCTCTTTCACAGAATTTTGAGCAGGGACTCTGCCGTCCCTCACAGATTTTTTGCAATTCTATGGTACCTGTTAGTGTCTAGAATTTACAGAGTTTGTGTTACGCGCAATGACCCTCAGTCATTCGCTTCCAACAAGAGGCTCAGTACACCTCTTTCACGGAATTTCGCTCTGGGACTCCACCGTCACTCACGGATTTTTGTGCAATTGCAAAGTAGAATCAACAATCAAAACATGACATTAAGTCAAGTTCCATCATTACATTTGTAATTGATTAAAATTTCAAATAGAATCCTAAACAGGTGGGTTTTAGTCGAGATTTCAAAGAAGTCAGTGTTTTAGCTATTTTTCAGTTTTCTGGAAGTTTGTTCCATATTTGTGGTGCATAGATGCTGAATGCTGCTTCTCCTCGTTTGGTTCTGGTTCTGGGGATGCAGAGCAGAACCAGAACCGGATGACCTGAGAGTTCTGGAAGGTTGATACAACAGCAGCAAATCTTTAATGTATTGTGGTGCTAAACCATTCAGTGATTTATAAACTAATAACAGTATTTTAAAGTCTATTCTTTGAGCTACAGGGAGCCAGTGGAGGGACTTTAAAACTGGTGTTATGTGCTCTATCTTCCTGGTTTTAGTGAGAACGTGAGCAGCAGCATTCTGGATCAGCTGCAGCTGTTTGATTGATTTGTTGGACAGACCTGTGAAGACGCTGTTGCAATAATCAATGCGGCTGAAGATAAACGTATGAATTAGTTTCTCTAGATCTGGCTGAGACATTAGTCCTTTGATCCTGGAAATGTTCTTCAGGTGATAGAAGGCCGTCTTTCTGACTGTCTTTATGTGGCTCTGAAAGTTCAGGTCAGAGTCCATCACTACTCCCAGGTTTCGGGCCTGATCGCTGGTTTTTAGTTGTAATAACTGAAGCTGTGCACTGACTCTAGATCAGGGGTGGGCAATCCTGGTCCTCAAGGGCCGGTCTCCTGCAACGTTTAGATGTGTTTCTACTTCAACACACCTGAGTCAAATAATGAGGTCATTAGCAGGACTCTGGAGAACCTGACTGCACTTGGCAGGTGATTCAGCTGTTGGATTCAGGTGTGTTGGACCAGGGAGACATCTAAGAGTTGCAGGACACCGGCCCTCCAGGACCAGGATTGCCCACCCCTGCTCTAGATCGTTCCTCTTTAGGTCCAAAGATAATAACTTCAGTTTTGTTTCTGTTCACCTGGAGAAAGTTTTGGCACATCCACACATTTATCTGTTCTAAGCATTTCTTCAGTGATTGGATGGGTTCTGAGTCACCTGGTGACATCGTAATGTAGAGCTGTGAGTCATCTCCATAGTTATGGTAGCTAATATTATTTCCTGTTCTAAATTGTAGTGAATGAAGGAGTGAACATTTCCTATGAAGCAGTGAAGTGTTGGTCCTGAACTCAGCGGCTTGTTGCCATTTCGGAGCGGCTCCTGTTAGAGAGCAGCGGTTCTGGAACCGTTCAGGTCCAGATCTGGTTTAGAGGAAGATGTTCTGCTGAGAGTCAGAACCTCAGAGACCCGATCATGAAGAAGAAGCAGTAAAAAAACTACAGGCTGAACATCAGCATCACCTGAGGAGCAGACCAGCAGCTGTTACCATGGCAACAGTAGCATTACTTCACAGCAGAACCTCAGCGGACACAAACTGGACCAGTTAACCCAGAATCAGTTGCACTTCAGCAGGTCCTGCTTTCTACTGACTTTAACTTTTCTCTCCGTTCAGCCTCACGTCCTTCTGAACAACGAATCCAGCTGAATGGGAACCAGTTGAATGAACTGGGATCATTGTTTGCCTTCTTCCAGCCACTGCAGGTTGAACTGAACTCTTTCTGCTCTGATTGGCTGATTAGCAGCACAGGGTCAGCATCAGGTCACATTTTCCACCAATGACTGTCTCTCTGCCACATCAACATGTTGAGGTGTTTTCTGATGTTCTCCTCAGTCTGCTGACTACAAATTCTCCCTCAGAGACCCAGTGGAGGAGTGTGAAGCTCAGCAGCTCCAAGCTAACACAGATCAAACAGTGGAGATGCTGCTGGATCTCAGCTCAGCCGGAGAGCGCCTCCTGGTGGCTGTGCACCAGCATGACATCACACTCTCCTTCAAACAGCTGGGAGTTGACCTTGATGTCGACCTCAACTGGCAAACAGCAAACTTTCTCTGCAGCCTCTGGAGGTTTGATGTTAAGAGGATTTTTACGGCAGAGTGTTACATGCTGCTTTGGTAACTTGAGTGTAAAATCAGATTTAAATGATAAAATCAGCAGAGAGGATTGTGGGTAGGACAGCTCCTCTGTTTCCTCCTGATCTGTTGAAACAGATCATCCTCAGCAGGCGGACAGGATTTTAACAGATCATTTTCTAAACTCTGAGGATGTTTTCCTGAACTCAGGACCGAGCAGCAGAGATTTCCTCTGTCAGAATTTCCGGTAGTTATCAAGAGGTTCAAAGTTGATAAATTTACCTTTATCATGTAAAGTTATCAATGAACACACAGTCTGAGAGGAACAGGTCCAGAAGAACAAACTACCAGATAAACTCCTCAGTTTTGCTCCTCAATAAAGCATTAGAGGTTTGAGCAGCTGTTTGATTTTAATCTATTTAATGTTCATATTAATCTATAAATGTATTGATTATTTTGGTGATGATATGGAAGAGTACAACACAAGCAGCAGAACCAACCTACAGTCAAATTTCTCCAAGAGAGACGATTAAAGAGACTTTATCAGGATAAACGAGTTGGTCCAAGAGTCCCACTGTTCAAAGGTTTGAACTTCCTGCTTCTCTGTTAGTTTGAGTCCATCTGTCAGAAAATAAAAGCTTCGTCTGTTTCCTGTGAAGTTATAAAGAGCTGAAGCTGAAGGAGTACCGGGCCGAGTTCTGGTTCTGGTTCCTCCACAGAGAGAAAACCCAGAGAGAGGAAAACAAGAAGTGAACACTCACCTGATCCAGATTCTGCTCTGTTGCTATATGAACTTTGACCCCATTTCTCCTGATCTGATACCTGACTGGCCCTGTGGCTCCGCCCACTGCCCAGGTGATTTTAAACAACTTTAATGTCTCCTTCCCTTTGAATCAACAGTGAGCAGAGCTGGAAAACTCGGAGCTCAGATTTAAACTTTTTCAGGGTTTGTCTAATTTTTAGGTCACTTTCTGTCAACTTATCGATACAGGAAGTAGTTCTGTAAAACAGAAAATGCTCAGCAGAAATTCTGGGAGGAGATCTGATCGCTTTAGTTCAGCTTTAATATTTCTGTCTTTATTTCTAGTCTGGAAAACATTTGGCTTCATTTCTTGACAAATCATTTTCTGACTGCCGTCACTTCTTTAAACATTAACCTTCATGCTGCCAACCCTACTGCAAGAGTCAAAGGTCGATTCCTCTTTATTATCCTGGTGACAATTAATTTTACAGCAGGCAGTAAAAACAGGAACAAACCAAACTCTCAACATCCAAACAGCTCTACACAATACAAAGTGCAGCTGATGGTGTGAGTGACTGAAGTAGTTAGTTCTGATGGTGGTGAAGTGAATCTGCAGCTGATGGAGGAAAACAAGGTCTGTCCTGATTGGATGACTCGGATCCATCAGAATAGCTTTCTACTGTCATTAAAGATTTAACCATAAATCTTTACAACACTCTAAAAGCAATTCTGATTTAAACAGTTGTGCAACAACAGGTTTAGTTTGGTGATCAATAACTATCAAAATGAACTTCCAAGTTTTAGTCTATGGAGATTTATAATTATGCTTGAACAATTAAAATTCAACTACACAATCAGCTGACTCAAATCTGAACATAAGCAGGACTTGAACATGAAATCTTTGTGTTTGCAGAGCAGCACCTCCAACCTCTCCACCAGGCATCCTGCTGGTGAGATATAACTGGATATACAGAGATATAACTGGGAAGATTGTTGACTCTTTGCTGGTCAGTGACCTGGTGAGGTTATCTTGGAATATAATGGTTGATTATAAGTGTTCACTGTCCTCTGGTGGTGAACTATGATAGGATATGACAACACTCCAGGTCTGTCAGAGCACTTAATTTTATGCAAGTAATTATAATTTTTCCTTTATTGTCAGTGGTTTTTATCATGTTGAAAAGAAATATGACACTAAGTTTTCCAAAATATTTTGTTTTATATTTCAAGTATTCCATTTTTCTCTTTAAGCCCTTGTTTCCAATTTTATTTTGATGGTGGTGCTTTTCACCCTCCATCAGTGTCTCTCCGGATTTGAACCCATGTCCTTCGTAATTCTGGTTGTACGGCAAATGGGGAAACTCTTTTGTAAATTGTCGGTAAACATACATTTGCGCTTTGGCATGTTGTTGGCGTACTGACAGCCACGCAGGGCTTCCGCACTGACGCGGCTCAGGGATTATGTCACACGCAGCGCCGTGCGCAGTGCCTGTAAATTTAATGGTCCAATGAAGGTAATTTAAAAAACAGGACATTTCCCCACTTTCTAAAAAAAACCCGGGACGCCCGGGACAGGACGTGAAATACGGACGTTTGGTCACCCTACTTAACTAGAAGCTTAAAAAATTGTTACATCAACTGAAAAGAATGTTTCTGTTTATGAAACTGTAAAACTAAAGATAAAAACTAAAAAAAAATACAAATTTTAAGATCTTTCCTGATCTGAATACAGTAAGCTAAACGGTATAGAAGACTAAAATAAAGATGCCGTTACTCTATCTGTCCACAGTCAGCTGCATAGAAAAAACTCCAACAAAGAACATTAATAAAAACTGTATTGGTTTATCATTAAACACCCAGCAACACACATTAAATTAAAAGAAATATTTAAAAAATAAAATGACCCAATCACCTCATTATCCCACTAATTCCCTGAGGCCTGAATAAATCAGTAAAATCACAGTAAACAGCAATGATGGGCCACATCGGGTTCTAAAGTTTTACAATTAAAACATGAAATATGGAGTTCAAAAGGTAAACCACCAAAACAAACTGACATACTAAAGCACAAAGAATCAATGGCTATGATGAAAAACTTCATTATAGACAGATTTTCAGAACTAAAATAAAAAGATAAAAATATGTAAAATCTTTTTCATCAAATTATGGATGTTCCTGAAAACTGCTCTAAAATCAGATTTCTGTGGGACATCCAGTTCTAAACTGGTTCAACTGGTTTCTGTGATGGAAGCTGAAGTTTCTCTCCAGTTTCCAGTAAAGCATCTTTTTCTCTGAGGAGCTTTGAGGAACATTTTCATGTCAACAGAAGGAAGAAGCAGCAGAGAAAAGAGGGTTGAAGTGTCTTTCATGGCTTCAAAGCTGAACTGGAAATGATTCCCATGTTTCCATTCTCAGACCATTTCTGGTTCCAGGATGAAAATGAACCAGAGAGAAAAAAGATAAACTTTCCAGTTGAATCCAGTTCAGATCAAAACTCCATCAAGCCTCTAAATGGAGCCCAGTTTGAATTGGATCTTTATTGATCCAAAGAGACAAACAATATCAGACACTAAATGACAGACATGAGAAAATAAATAGGGGGAAAATCTTGGAGGTCAGAGGTCATCATCATGATCCAGTCAGAGTCTCTTTAGACTCAAACTGCTGCAGCTTCAACCTCTGAGGATCAGCAGGACACAGAGATCATTCTCTACTTTACAGAGATCAGAACCTGCAGAGAGAAGAAGGAAGGAGAGATCAGATCAGTGAGTGTTTCCAGACTCTCTCCAGCAGCAGTCAGTGACGCAGCACATCCAGTCGATGGTTTCCAGGCTGCAGTCAGACTGATCTCAGAGCTGTGACCAAGATGAACCTGATCAGTTGTTTCCTGTTGAACTGAGAGAACAATCAGATCTGAGATCAGATCTGCTGCTGCCACAGTTTGATGAATGAGGACCACTGACTGTCTCTAGACATGTTGGACGGCTGGACGCTGGAGTCCAGCTGGACTTCCTGGAGACATGGACACAGCAACAACACTCATCTTCACACCCACACAAACACAGGAACACAGCAAGCTGCTGCTCCTCTGATTGGCTGATTGCTGTCTCTGTGTCCAATCAGGAAGCCTGAACCATTCTCCTCCCACTGAGAAGATGCAGCTTTACTGGGAACACTGGATCTTTGCTTTGATGCTAACTGGGTTTAGTTCAATATGCTGACAGGAGATGAAATCACTACAAACATTTACTTACTTTAGATCATCTACAAGATCCTTCAGCTGCTGAACATCTGAATCCTTCAGGTCGTTTTCTCTCAGGTCCAGTTCTTTCAGATGGAGGCTGTTGGACTTCAGAGCTGAAGCCAAATAATCACAGCTGATCTTTGACAAACTGCAGAAATTCAATCTGAATAAAGAATAAAAGATGAGCTGAACCAACAGGATGCAGGTTAACCAGTCCAACAGAACCAGTTAAAGATTCTCATGAATATTAATGCCAACAAGCTGCTGCTTCAATAAAGACCTGCTGACTTCAGAACCAGAACCAGAACCAGAACCTGGTACTGGGTCGTGTTGTGTTGGAGGATTTTAGTCACTAAAATCATTCCAGGTTCAGATCAAAGTGTTGAAGCATCAATCATTGATTATTGATTTGTTCCTGTCAGATTCCAGGAATTCACTTTTCTAGACTGGGTTGAATGACCTTTGACCTGCTTCACATGAGGGGGATTTCTACACACCGGGGGTCCGAATGCTGTCCTGTTCTGACCTCAGGTCAGCAGGTCCAACTCAGTTACACAGAGGGACTAAATTAAACTCTGGATCCAAGTCCAGGAACAAACTCAGAAAATATTGATTAGAACAGAAGAAATGAACTTTGATTTATGATCAATTATAAATAATTAATCACAGAAATATCAATAATTATATTATTAAAATACCTCAATGTCTCCAGTCTGCAGCCTTCAGTCTGTAGAAAACCACAGAGATCCTTCAGTCCAGAACCTTCCAGGTTGGTTCTGCTCACCTCCAGTTCTGTCAGATGGGTCGGTTTGAACTTCAGAGCTGAGAACAGAGAAGTCCAGCTGGTCTCTGACAACCAGCAGTCCATCAATCTGAATAAAGAATAAAAGATGTGAGCTGAACCAACAGGATGCAGGTTAAAACTGAAATATGAACAAATAAATAATAAAAATGTAGAAAATTAATTTCCCTGAATGTAAAAGAAACTTGATGAAATGATTCCAACATCTGATCCAGTCAAACTGGTTTAAAGAGTCCAAACCAGCAGAACCAGAACATTTGATCAAAACAGAAACTCAAAGTTTTTCTAAAAGTTTCTCAGGATCTTAAATTCAGTCGGATGTTTTTTTCTCTCCATGTTTCCTTCCAGACTCTGTATTATCTGACTGCTCTGTACCATCATTTATCTACAGATATTTTATCTCTCCAGTTTTTGTTCATTAATCTATTAATGATTTTTTCTTGCTGGTTGTATTTTAACTGCAGCTCATTGATAAGTATGACAGATGTAAACGGGTTTATTTCAATCCGTCTAATTCAGCGTTTTACAATTTCCATTACAGCTCACATTCTGAAAGTTGATCATTTTCTCATTTTGTGCTGATTCAGTTACTGAACTATCAACTAGAAAATATTGAGTCTTTTCTCTGTCAGATTGATGAGGGTCATTTAGTTCAAGTTCTGAATCCTTCATCAGAGATGCTGCAGAAACGGGAACATTATCATAAAGGAACAACAGGATTGTGAAGATGAATCATTTTAAATCTATTTTCCAGGTAAAACATGAGAATGATTTCAGTGAACTGATGAAGCTTGTTGCATATAAAACATTATAAAGGTAAGATCTCATTTCCTGTCCTACAAAATAAGAGCTGAATCAAGATGTCTGAACAAAATGACTTAAACACCAAAACCTTCACAAAGTCAGTATTTACTGCAGGACTGTTAATGAATTATCTTTCTATTATTTATGTCTCCTTAATGTCCAGAAACTCTGCCAGAAGACTGTGGTCATCCTGATAGAGTCTGACTGTCACAACAAACTCAGGTTTTCCTCTAAGCTGCTCTCAGTGGTTTGGAGGACGACTGACTTGGAATTTGCTCCATTAGTGGAATTCACACTAAAATGGAAACTCATCACTTGCTTCCTTTTTGTTTTGCTTCCTGCCAACATCAAACTCCTGCATGTGCTGCAGCTCCATATGATCAGGCAGTCAAGTCCACAGAAAACGTCCCTGTTTCTAGGAACCATTTCATCCAGAGTTGGTCGACTTTCTCTGTCCATCTCTGTCAGACTGTGAACCTTTAGTCTGAGCATGTGGAGAACCTCTCCTAACAACCTGCTTCACATTCATGTGCTGCAGTCTCTGCTGGTTCTGATGTCTGGGACCAGAATATTCATGTCCTGAAGAACCTGCAGCCTGTTGAGCTCAGAGAAAAACTCAGTTGTCTGGATTTTTTCAGACGAAGATGAAGTTGGTTTCTGATTGAAGCTTCTGACTCAGGAAATGGATAAAGGGCGATTCCACCTAATTTTAATCAACTATCAGCATCTTTAATCTACTAGAGTTAAAACACTGAACCACCTGGACTCTTTAAACCTGGACTGGATTATTATCAACTAATAGCAGAAGATTTAAAACTAAGTGTGGCATTTGTACATCTTCAATAAAGGGAGATTTCATTCTCTCTCTTTCTGCATCTTGACCTTTGACCTGCTTCACATGAGGGGGATTTCTACACACTGGGGGTCCGAATGCTGTCCTGTTCTGACCTCAGGTCAGCGGGTCCAACTCAGTTACACAGAGGGACTAAATTAAACTCTGGATCCAAGTCCAGGAACAAACTCAGAAAATATTGATTAGAACAGAAGAAATGAACTTTGATTTATGATCAATTATAAATAATTATTCACAGAAATATCAATAATTATATTATTAAAATACCTCAATTTCTCCAGTCTGCAGCCTTCAGTCTGTAGAAAACCACAGAGATCCTTCAGTCCAGAATCTTCCAGGTTGGTGTAGCTCAGGTCCAGTTCTGTCAGATGGGTCGGTTTGGACTTCAGAGCTGAGAACAGAGAAGTCCAGCTGGTCTCTGACAAACTGCATCTCTGCAATCTGAATAAAGAATAAAAGATGTGAGCTGAACCAACAGGATGCAGGTTAAAACTGAAATATGAACAAATAAATAATAAAAATGTAGAAAATTAATTTCCCTGAATGTAAAAGAAACTTGATGAACTGATTCCAACATCTGATCCAGACAAACTGGTTTAAAGAGTCCAAACCAGCAGAACCAGAACATTTGATCAAAAAGAAACTCAAAGTTTTTCTATCAGCCTGGATGAGTTGAACTATTTCTGCTGGTTCCTGATCATCAGCTGGAGACCCGACTTGGTAACTGGATCAGAACCAGTCAGTTTGTTCATTAATGGCCTTTGGGTTCTTATTAAAGCTGCTGAAAGTCAATGGAGGCCATTATTTAATGTTTATGAGCTTTTATTCTGTCATTTGAACAGATTGTTCTGAAAGAAAATATATTGGAATAAAATTATTTATTAAACTAATGACTAGGCCTGTCACCATGGCAAATTTTACTGCTATGCTATAATTGTCTCAAAAATTATTGTGATAAATGATAATATTGTTTGAAGACCTTTTTACACTGATTTAATGGAAATGACATAATAATTAATGTGATTTCCTGCCAAAGATAAATACACTTTATTTTCAAAAGAACACTTAACACTGGAACTGATAAAATAAACAAAACAACAAAAAACAAAATAAAATGGATTCTCAGTCTCCATTAACAAAAATGTACTTGAATAAAAACACCAAAGTGTAAATAAATACTGCATTCAACCAAAAGAGTGCAGATTATGAAGTCTGTTTACCATACTGCCCTTCAGTAATAATTAGATTTAAATAGAGAAGATGGAACATCGACTACCTGATGCAATAGTTCACACTACATGTTAGTTCACACCTACATTTTCCCCTTATGACAATCTTAGAACGTTGATCGTTCTAAGATTGTTGCTTGTGATCATCCTGTAGTGTGTGGTGTGTTACGGTAGATCGTTGTGGCCTCTTCTATCTAAATCAGGGGTTTTCCCCACTGGGATCGTTAACACAACCTGTTCAATGTGACAGGTAGCCAATCAGAAAGCGCAGATTCTCCTCCTGCTTTCTGAGGGGAAATTACAGAGGGGAATCCCAAACAGCTGACACGGCGCAACCCGAAGTCCAGCGGACATTGGAGATGATATGTGGAAACAACATTAATGTTTATAAAACATTTGGTGCAAAGAATATAGAAATGATGAGGGGAGGAGTTGGACCGGTAACTTTTCAGCTGTTCGTCGTTAACGTGACATAAATAGGTTATAATGATTTTCATTCAGTCAGGACGTTACGCTGACACTAGAGCCACATGAATTGCAGGTAGATTGTAGTAAAGCATTGATTAATGCCTGGTTTTAAAATGAGTTCACTGAACTTGTAGCCATTATTTTGTGCCCATTGTTGGACATCAGACGGCACAATTGAACCCAATCGAACCGTTATACCAAGGATTTCTGTGGGCTAATGTGTGATCTTTCAGGTTTTGAAAATCGTCCGTCAGATCTAAGATCGTGTAGTGTGAACTGGCACCAAAGTGCTTTCTGGACACCTGGAGCCTTTATTCATTCAGCGTCATCAACAGAAAGAGAAAAAGGCGATAATTAAAATGACGTGGATAGTTTTAATTTATCGTACGATTAATTGATTTATCATTTATAGTGACAGGCCTAATAATGACTAAAGTATAAATGAACGATTTTATTAGATTAGTAGAGAAAACAAACCCCAGTATCTTCACTTTACTGACTGAACTCTCCAGGATCTCAACCACAGGCTTCAGATCAGATTCTCCACCTCCATCTATGTTGATCTCATTTATTTCCAGTTCAGTCAGATCTGGGTTGGACTTCAGCGCTGAGGCCACAACTTTACATTCAGCCTTTAGGAGTGAACAGCCACCAAGTCTGTGATTAGAGAAGAAATAAAATCAATTCTAATAAAATCAATCTGGATCAATAACAGAATAAAATATGATAACAGTGATGTCATCATCTGATCAACATCTGATCTTCAATTTACTGAGTTTGACCCCACAGAGAATCAGTTCAGTTCCTGGTTAAAGTCCAGGTTCTGGTTCTGGTTCTGGTCCAGGCTTCATGTCCTCAGACCTTCAGCTGCAGTCAGATGTTGAAGATCTTCTATCATCTGTGAAGGAAAGTTCAGTTTTCTCTGCAGCATCTGATGGAGCTGCAGCATCAGAGCCTCAAAGGAGCTGCAGCAGCTGATGAAGAGGCTGACTGAGCTGAATGAAGGAAACTACTGGAGATGATGGAGAGGAGGAGGAACTGCTCACAGCTGGGACTTGGACTAGACCCTTTGGCTCCTTGAGATCTTCCACCAGGCAGGAAGTGAGTTAGAAATGAAGTGAGCAGAGCAGGAAGTCCAGCCTGCTGTGGACCTCTGGCATCTCTGGGTTTGTTTAGCAATTATCTGCTGCAGCATCTAGAATCATCATCATCATTAATAATAGTAGGATATTCTATAGAAACAAAGTTCCCAGCAGCAGGTTATTAAATGCTGCCACAGAGGAAACTGGGAGCAGAAACCAAACACATGATGCTCCCAGTTCTGTCTCCGTTCATCTGCTGGATTTGATGCTTTAACAAAGTAGAAAGTGGACAGTCGTCAACCTGCTGCAGCTAAAAGCTTCAGATTGTTCTGGTCCTGCAGAGCAGCAGCAGAACCGGTCCTGCTGCTGCTTCAGGTCTGAACCTCTCAGACTGTTGATCTGAGAGGAACTGGGACAAACTGGTTGGAAGAGGGAACCATGTCTCTGCAGTGGTCTGTCCGTCGTCTCAGAGGAACAAAGGTTTGGATGTCAGAAGAAATTGTTGCTAAACTCCTGAAGAGCTGAATACCAAAACCCCTGGAGGAGACGGAGCGTTTGGGTCCAGCAGCATTTTCATGGTGAAGCAGTGAAAGTTCTCCAGTAACTAGAAGAGGCTGGGATGTCTAAAGAGTTGAAGCTCATGTCTCTCCAGGTCTTCATGGAGGACAGCTAACAGCTTCAACAAAGGCTGCAGATGAAGAGTTGATGAGGAAAATGGTTCCAGCTCTGGAAGCTCAGAGTTCTCAGAGCTTTGGGAGGATCTGACAGAAACCAGAACTTTTTCTGGACCAGACAACAATCAACACATTTTGGTCTCATTTACAAACTCAGAGGAAACTAGTGGGAGGAGGAAAGGTTGGTTCACAAAGTTTCTAACTACTTTCCATGGTTACTACAACAATGCAGGGATTTATTTTAAAGTTTCCATCAAACCTAAACAATTATTTTATAAAAACAGTCAAAGATCCTAAAAGGTGAATTATGGAGTAGCGGCTCAATGAGTGAAGAGAAGTTTAAAGTTAAAATGTGTCTCTGGCGGATTGGATCTTAGAGAAAATAGATTTTCTAGAGTTCTGAAGGTTTTTATTCATTTCAACATGAAAAGTGATAAAAAGTTAAATATTTTTAAAATGATCAAAATGTCTAAAAACCAGAAGCTGCAGCTGATCTGGATGATCTGAATGTTTAGATGTTTGAATGGCTGAAATAGTCCAGAGGATGAAGGAAGAAGTTAAAAAACATCCAGAAGCAACTTGAAGAAGAAGAAGAAACAGGAGGACAATATTGCTGAATCAGCATTCACACAATGAAAACATCTGGACTCACCGAGCCTTTCTGCAGTTCCTCACAGCTGGAAGCAGTCTCAGTCGTCCTGATTCTGATGTGTTGTACTTCTCCAGGTCCAACTCATCCAGAACCTCTGACATCTGCAGCATGAAGGCCAGAGCTGAACAGTCAGTATCTGAGAGCTTCTTCCCTGAATCCAGCAGCCGTTGGATCTCCTGATAAAATGAGAGATCGTTCATCTCCATCAGACAGTAGAAGATGTTGATTCTTCTGTCAGGAGCGATTCTATTAGTGTTCATCATAAATGGGTTAAGAGAGATTCTATCAGTGTTCATCTCCTTCAGGTTGGTGATGATTCTCTGGATGGTTTCTGGACTGTTCTCTCTCTGACCCAGCAGATCTTCTAAGAGGTTCTGGTTGGACTCCACAGTGAGACCATGAAGGAAGCGGACAAACAGGTCCAGGTGGCCATTTTTACTGCTGAGGGATTTCTTCATGACTTTCTTCATGAACTCATCTAGAGATGTTTCTCTGTATTTTTCTCCCAGGAACGTCTGGATCACCTCTGACTTCCTGCTGGTGAAACAGTGGAGCATGTAGACTGCAGCCAGAAACTCCTGGATGCTCAGATGAACAAAGGAGTAGACGGAGATGTTGTTCACTCCTCTCTCTGTTTTAAACATTTCAGTGAAAACTCCTGAGAACAACGCAGCATCTTTGATGTTGATGTCACACTGATTGAGGTCTTTGTCATAGAAGATCAGGTTTCCCTCCAGCAGCTGATCAAAAGCCAGTCTTCCTAGAGACTCAATCAGCTTCCTGTTCTCTGGACTCCAGATTGATTTTGTCTTTTTTCCTCTATCATACTTTTCCTCCTTGATTTTCAGTTGAACCTTCAGGAACTCTATGTACATCTCAGTCAGGGTCTTGGGCAGATCTCCTCCCTCTCTGGTCTCCATCAGATTCTCCAGAACTTTAGCAGTGATCCAGCAGAAAACTGGGATGTGACACATGATGTGGAGAGTTTTTGATTTCTGGATGTGGGAGATGATCCTGTTGGCCTTCACTTCATCATTTATGAATCTCTTCCTGAAGTATTCCTCCTTCTGGGGGTCAGTGAACCCTCTGACCTCTGTCACCATGTCAACAAACTTTGCTGGGATCTGATTGGCTGCTGCAGGTCGTGTGGTTATCCAGAGGAGAGCAGAAGGAAACAGTGTTCCCCTGATGATGTTTGTCAGCAGAACATCCAGTGATCTGGACTCTGTAACATCAGTCAGGAACGGATTGTTGTTGAAATTCAGATCAAGTCGACTTTCATCCAGACCATCAAAGATGAACAGAACCTGAAATGTTTCAAAGCTGCTGATTTCTTTGGTTTTAGTGAAGAATTTATGAATCAGTTCTAATAAACTGAACTTTTCTTCTTTCAACACATTCAGCTCTTTGAAAGTGAATGGAAATATGAAATCAATGTTCTGGTTGGTTTTGCCTTCAGCCCAGTCCAGAGTGAACTTCTGTGTTAACAGTGTTTTCCCAATGCCAGCCACTCCCATGGTCATCATTGTTCTGATTGGTTGATTTCTTCCAGGTGGGGTTTTAAAGATGTTTTCTCTTCTGATTGTTTCTTGTTTCCTGGATGCTGTTTCAATGTGTCTGACCTCATGTTCCTGGTTGACCTCTCTAGTTAACCCCTCTGTGATGTGGAGCTCTGTGTAGATCTGGTTCAGAACGGTTTTATTTCTATGTTCAGCGACGCCTTCAGAGAGACTCTGGAACTTCGTCTTCAGAAACTCTTTAAGGTCAGGCTGATACTGAGCAACAATATCTGAAAAAACAAAGAAAAACAAACAAAATAAAAACAATTTGCAATATTCTAACAAGTAACTGGACTAATAAAGTGTCCAGTTTGGTTCTTCTACATAAACTATGAAGGAAACATAATTCAATAACTAGAGAAAACTCAATGAAAGTTATTCCAACGTCAGTCTCAGGGCCGGCCCAAGGCAAAAGCAAACTAAGCAGCCACTTAGGGCCCCGGGGCCACCAAGGGGCCCCTCAGTGAAGCTGATTTTTTTAAAACAATGATTTCTATGTCATCACAACAACAAAAACACACAATTTCAACATGAAGTGATTTGTTTTTCCAATATTTTTGATAATGTAGAAATCATTATTTTATAGACAAAAGAAAAAAAGAAATTGCTCTTGAAGACCCCTGGTGGTCGCGGTAGGTACTGCACACTTCACCGGTAACATGAGCTGCTGTGCAGAGTGGATCCAAACGTCCAAAGCTCCGGTCAGAAGATAAGTTGGCAAAACAATGTCTCATAAAATGACTTATCCTTCAGGGAGAAAGAAAAGAAGATTCACTTGTTATAAATTTAATTCTTCATCTTTTGGAGTTATGCTTAAGAGAAATTAATTTAATCAAAGAATGTCATGAATACGTGTGTAGGGCTGCACCGATTGCAGTTTTCTGGCCGATTACCAATCTTTAAAAAACCTGACCTGCCCATATTGATTTTGGCCGATAACATTTTTTTTGTCTGAAATTTAGCTAAATACAGGAAGAAAGTCAGTGAGTTGGCAACAGTGGAGTGAATATTGTTAACTGTAAACATTCAGACACGACCTGGTGGGCCGATCTGTCAGTCAAACCTCTGACTACAGAGCAGAAGAAGATCGAGGCCGATTTTTAAAACTTTGCTGACGAAAATAAGATCAGGGGATAAGATGGGCTTCACATGTAAGTATTAGCAGATCACAATCTTCCAAAATTAAGGAAATCGGTGCCCAGAAATCGACTGGCCTATAAATGTATCCTATATTATACATGCATAAGATATAATGTAAACAGCACTGTCAGAGATGCAATAAGTTTATAGCAGGTGAGCGAATGATCTAATATTCTAACTGTTGATTGCAGTTAGTCGACATTGTTAGCAGAAACAAAGGGCCCCATGGAGGCTTGGGCCGGCCCTGGTCAGTCTACAGTCTGTAATCTTCTTTTGTCAACCACTAAAACCTTCAGGATGCAGCTCCAATTGAGTGAACTGGAAACTCAGTTCCTATCTGACTGTGAAGTGTCTGCAGTATTAGCAGTACATGATGCTTTGACCATCATGCACTGGTGGTCAACAAACAATCTTCATAGTTAGATTGTTTGGTTACCATAGCAAATATCTGATGCGTTTTTAATGAGTGCCACAGTAGATCACATTAAAGATGCTCAAAGTAGTGAGAAAATACGTGGAATTGTCCTTTAGTCATTTCACAAATTGGATTCTCAAATTTTCCAGCAGAACCTTAAAGGCCTGGTGTAATAACCAATGAAAGTAGAACAAAAATCCTTTTCAAGGTCAGAATAACCATGTTGGCAGCTGGGCAATTTGCTGACCTATAACCTTTGCCACCTCTCTTTTTTTATTTTATTATACACTTTATTTCTGTTATGCTAATCGTAACGTTAATATCAATCAATACCCGATTGCTGCTCTCCTTTCTGCTATTTCATTCCCCTCAACATCATAATGTGCTGAAACACAAATAACATTATCTGTAGAAATAATCAAATTGATTCTATGAAGTGTTTGTTTTATTTAGAGCTGATGACACGTTATGCTGCAACATGACCCTTCAGAGTAAGAGTCTTCACTTATAATTTTAAAAACAAAGTAAAAAGTCAAATTTATACATTTATCTTGTGTCCATTTTTTGAACAGCCTCAAATTAAATGAGGACTTTATTAAGCCCAGTTACCAAGACATAAGTTCCAGTTACACCAGCTGGATTCAGTTGAAACAACTGACCACAAAAACACTTTTAAACCTTAAATTTCCAAATATCAACTAAAGACGTGGATCTGGTTCCACAGAGACGATAGAATGAAGTTCTGATTGGAGATGTTCAGTCTCACCTGGAGCACAGCTGCTCTGATTGGCTGTCAGAGGTCCAGATCCTGTTCTGGGTTGTTTCCCATACTGGGGGCAGCTGGTCAAGACCGGATCCATCAGAACATTCTGAGACAAACCACAGCAGGATGGAGGCTCCTCCTCACCAAAGCTGCTCCTGTGAAGACATTTCTTCATCACTGAAATAGTTCACTAGCAACAGGCTGGAGCTGAAGATGTTCATGAAGGTCCACAATAAACAAGGGACCAGAAACTGGGTCAGAACAGAACCTCAGAACATCAATGATCTCTGGTTTTTAGTACTTCATTGAATTATATTTGGTATCATGACTGATGCCAGTGTTCCCAGTCTGGAAGATGCTGGGTTTCACTGCTTCAGTGGGTTTACAGACAATCTGAATTGTTGCTCTTCACAAGTTTGGTTGTTTTTGTTTTCATGCAACATTTTAATCCATATTAATTCATTCAGACTTTCATTTAAACTCTACTGATTTACTGACCAACATCCTTCATGTCCAACTTTAAATTAATAAGTAAGAAAATTAAGTTACTGTTTATTAAAACACTGAGATCAACCAGTTAATATCATTTAGATTTTATCTCTATAAAATCACATCAATCAGTTAGAAACTGGTTTCTTACTTTCTGTCTGAGGGTCCAGGTTCATTACTGAAGTCTGGATTGTTTACTTTGGACCAATCACTCCTCATAGATGGACTGGTGGGTCCTGGAGGTTCTGCTCTGTCCTTTTTCAGATCCAGATCTTCCATCTTCTGGCCTTTTGGAGAGAGAAACCAGAACCAGTCAGTCCCAGTGATCCAGTTCCAGTAACTGTCCTGTGAAGCAGAAAGCTGGTTCCCATCATGTGTTCAGAGGATCAGAGTGAATCAGGTGAATGAATGAGTGAACATTTCCTATGAACTAGTGAACTTATTTAGCTCCCACAGTGGACTTGAACGCATCATGACTCTATTGTATCTCTCTATGGAGGGAGTTGGTGTGCAGAAGGTTCTGAGGGAGCAGCAGCTCAGGTCGGGTCCACAGCTCTCCTCCAGACAGAACCGGGACCAGCTGGGGTCTCAGCAACATGTCAGCCTCTGTGTGCAGCTCCACAGGATTTCCTCTCAGCTAAAGAGTCACAAAGCAGCTTTCAGGGACCACAGCATCCAGCTGAGGTACCAGCTGGAGCCACTGCAAGGAATCCTGGGTAAACAGCTGCTTCAATAGGGGGATGAAGCCCCCAAAGACTCAGCGAGGCCTGAAACATATTTAGTCTATTGATCTGTCTCAGAATAGAAATTCAATAAAAAGAGGGACATTAATGAAACATTTTTAGCTAGAAACTGAAGTGTTAATAGTTTCTTACCACTGATATAAAATGTGTTTAAATTATTATTATTGCTACATTTAAAGATATTATAAAGATCTTTTAGGGGTGCACCATTGCAGTTTTCTGGCCGATCGCCAATCTTTAAAAAGCGTGACCTCCCGATTCTGATTTTAGCCAGAAGCAAATTCTTTTGTTGAGCTGGCAACTGGTTCTGGATCAGTCAGTCTGGATCTGGATGCATTTTTCTAGCAGCGCTTTGAGAGACAAAGAGTTTCTTCCTGCTGTAAGGAGCAACAAGAGGAAAACCTGGAAAAAGACCAAACTCAGTGAGGAGGAAGAGAGGAAATCCGTGGACTGCTTAAAGCTGGTTCTGATCCGCAGACAAGAAAACATCAGTTTCTGATGAACCCCAGACTGATGAGGGACGGAGTGATGCGTTTCACTTCCTGCTGATTTCAACAAGCAGAGAAACTATTTACAATGTTTCTCTGCTCTACACATTTATTGCTGCTGACACCAAACAATGTAAACCGAGCGGCAGGAACAGGAAGTTACTCTGGAACAAAAATCTGACAGAGAATCAAACAGTTTTGACTTTTTTCTCAAGAGAAAGAGAAAAAAACTCACTGAGCTGCTGAGAAGTTTCACTAAAAAGTGATTTTACCTTCAACTCTGAGGGAGACTTGATTTAATTCACTCGTTCTTCAGAACTTCTCTTCTCTTCCTGCTACCTGTGAAACATGAACCCGCATTCTGGTTTAAACAGCAAAATATTCTTAGAAAAACGTGGAGCGGGTTTGTTTCCACTTTACAAATAAATTTGTTGCATAATTTGGAATATTTCTTCCTACATTAATCACCGTGTGTGAAGTATCTGGTGTTGGATCATGAAAAACGTCAGTCTCTCCAGAAACAGAAGACTCTTTGTGTCTTAAAAGCCTCTCATCGGTCAGGAAAGCTCCAGAGAGCCGAGAGAGACACGGAGGGACCCGGAGCGGCAACACTTACCTCTGTTAACGAGTCAACGAGTTATTTCCATCCTGCGGCTCAAAATGGACGCTGTTCTGAAGGAGACCAAAGTTGGTTTCCCTTTCTTTTTTGACAGTCAGGTGACTTCTGTTTCCTTCAGCGTCTAGAATCAAAGTTTAATTCATCTGAATAAATATTAAAAGTTCAATTTGAGTTTACAGAGTGAAACAAAACTAGAATAAAGATAGAAAACTTGAACTTTTTCTGTTTTGCTGTTAGTGAAGCAGATTTGAATCTCAGCAGCTTTTTTCATGGATTCAGCAGAAAACCAGCAGAACAAACTATTTTTATTTTTGATGGTGGATTATGATCGCTCACTGCCCTCTGGTGGTGAGCTATCGTAACTACACATATTCATGTTGACTCAACCAGATCATTTGTTTAACTTAATTTATTCTCATTTGCACTTTTATCAGTTCAAGTAAAATCAATTTCAATGAATGTTGTTAAAGAGCCACTTCAGGGTTAATAAATGGAAAAGAAAATTAAATTTACTTCAGAAAAATCTTCTGAAAAAGATTAACTTTCGATAATTTTGAGAATCAAGGCCTGAAAAAATACAAAAATGAAAATGTGCTGAGATCAGAGCGGGATGAACATATCTAATAGAGAAAAATTAAATATAAAAAGTTAAAATATAACTAGTTAGTATTACTTAGTGTATTAGTTAATTGTATGACTGAATTAATCTGTGAATAAACTTATTAAACATAAAATAATATTATGTTGCTGCTGTTAATTTAATTTTAATACTTTTATATGTTTGAAATGACTATCTAGGAAATAGAAAATTATATAGTGCTGGTTGAAAACCTCAGCAGAATTTAATTTGGTGCTTTTGAATAAACATTTCAGGGAGGAAAAGGGAAAACTAAAACGTATTATTTAATATGAAAGCTAACCGAAAATATTCACTCATTTCTGTAACTCTTAATGTGAAAGTACCTAACGGAAGTGAATATTGTATGTAAATTCTCTAGCTTATTAGAGTAGCTGTAGTTACCATCTGAGTCCACCAGAGGGCAATAACCGCCCTGCTCTGAGAGAAGTTCAGTTTGTTTGTTCTTCATCAATCTTCTGAATGTTTCAAGGATAATTTAATCGATCACAAATATTCTCCTAAATTCTAACCGCAGGCTTAGAGTCTAAACCAGAGTTTAGAGCTTCAGCTCTGATGGGACTGGGAGCCAAAACTCCTCTGAAACTGCTGCCAGACTCTGTTAGCATCGCTACCTCCGTTAAGAGTCTCTGCGGGCTGTTTTCAACTACGTGGAGCTCCTTCTAGTTCATACTGACCGATAAAACACTGATTGCATGTTAAAGTAGGCAGAAGAGTTAATATTAACATTAAATTATTTATTTTAAAAGTAATATTTATAATGAGAATGGTATAAACTTGATCAACTTAACAGAAGTCAGAAACCAGCTGCAGCTCTATAAACTCACCTCTACATTCAGAGCGGGATATTTCCACCCTCTAGTGACCATAGTGGGAACCACAGCACTGACAATGCTGCATTATTTATATTTAATATCCACTTCTCCACTTTCTATAGAGAAAAACTAACAATCTTCCTCAGTTATATCCACCGTTTTCCGACTCAAATATTATTTCAGAAATATTTTATACCACTGTTCTATGTTATATTTGTAATAAAGAGTTTTAAATCATAAAACATAGCTGCTGTGTTAAACTATTTACAGGACGTTTATGTGACACTTATTTAACGGCATTAAAATATGCTGACTTGATAAATGTGAACATTGAAACAAATATAATCAATACATCCTGCTGAAAAATGTACTTGAAGAATGTCTGTAGTTACGGAAGTTCACCACCAGAGGGCAGTAAATCTGATCAACGTTATACTTTTCATAAAACAGTTTCTAATAACTACAGCTTTATTGACTTTATTCTGTAGATAGTAATCTGCAGAATTAAGTCAGGATCCATACGTGTTGAACTGGAGAGTACTTATTAAAATAACTCAAAACGCAAAGTAAATAACAGCAATTTAGAAACAGTAATGGCAGATGGAATTGTAGTTACCTTAAAAAAACAGAAGTTACATTTTATTCAGTTAAAATCCTTACAAAAATATTAACTGTGGGTAATTTTGAGAATCACAGCGTGGAAAAACTATAAACATTACAAAAAACATTAATTAGTGGTAAAAGTCAACCAGCTGAGATAAAACAAGCTAGAGGGAAAAAATAAATATATAATATTAGAACTGAAAACTCAAAGAAGCTTTTAAAAATATTTTAGCATTGTCGTAAACAAGATTATTTACATTTTTGGGTTTCTTTTTAACAAGTTACTCACTCTATACTGCCCTTTTGTGGTGACTCACTGTAACTACACACTAAAGTCATTCAGACGAGCTAAATGATAAAATTGAATAATGATAAAACTTTGAACGATTATTAGTGAACTTAAAGACAGACGTTGCTGTCCAGCATCAGAGTTTAGATCCACAGTTGCTGATAATCAGCTTGTATGTAAAACAAGCTGCTGCTGGAGTCTGTTAGCATCGCTAGCTCCGCTCAGAGTCTCTGCGGGATGTTTTCAACTCTGTGGAGCTGCTTCTAGTTCACACTGACAGAGAAAACATTTAAATGAACCCAGGAGTAGAATCTGCCTTCATTTATCTCACCGGGAACCAGTTATCCCACTGGTTTGAAGCTGGAAACCAGCTAGCATCCAAGCTAAAGACTCGCACCATTCCCAGCAGCGAGTCCTTCTTTTTATTGGTAACCATGACTACCACCAACCAGTAGGGATTGCGAACTTGGTAATTGCAACTACAATAAAGTTGGAAAAAATACAAATACGTTTTCTGTGAGATCTTTCAAAATAAAACACCAGGAAGTAAAATAACGACTGTTAAAGTTTGAAGCAGCTTAACTAAGAAGCTTGGAAGAAAAATATTATCGATTAATTTAATGCATTTTATCTAAACATCTTCAGTATAAATAATGCAAAAATAAGCTGCTGACTTAAATTAAAAGCTTAAAAATTCTCAGATAAACTGAAATGATCCATCTAATCCATCCGTCTCTCGTCCCCATCTGTCTCCGTCTGTCTCCTCCTCATCTGTCTCCTCCAGGCTCCATCTGTCTCTCATCCCCGTCTGTCTCATGATAGTTCACCACCAGTGAACTTAACTTAACCATGTCAGTAATAATCTATATAGTTCATACTTATATGTTATTAGAGATGGAGAATAATTATGTAAATAACTTAGACACAAAGTGAACAACAATTACTTAGAAAGTAATATTTTCTATTACTCTAGATGGAAATTTAGCTGAAAAAACATTACATTTTATTCTGTAAAACTCCCAGAAATACACACTAAAATCCTTTATGCTAGTTTCATATTAAATCTATGAGCGATTATTAATTTCCTTTGTCCTTTATACTAGTTTAATAATAAATTGATGAGTGATTATCAGTGAACTGAAGGACAGTCGCTGCTATTCAGCATCAGAGTTTAAATCTGCAGCTGCTGATAATCAGTTTGTGGAAAAACAAGTTGCTGCTGCTGCTGGAGTCTGTTAGCATCGCTAGCTCCGCTCAGAGTCTCTGCGAGCAAACAGATTATTTAACTTTTATTTTTATTTTTTGGACGAGACTCGCTCTCTACCGCCTTCTCGTGGTCACACACTGTAACTACACACTAAAATCCTTTATGCTAGTTTCATATTAAATCTCGGAGCAATTATTAATTTCATTTGCCCTTTATACGATATAAATGATGTAATTGGGCCCCGAAGCCAATTTATCATAATTATTCTGTTTTCCAGAAAACAAAATCATAAATATATATAGATGAGTTATCTGTATGTAAATATCACATCTATGTATTAAATCAGCTGCCAGTCTATTAGACAGACCATAGTAATATTAATATTTATAATAAGAAAGATATAAACGTGATCAACTTAACAGAAATCAGAAACCAGCTGCAGCTCTTCAAACTCACCTCTATATTCAGAGCGGGGAATTGTCATACAGGAAGAATGGATGATACATATGATTATGAATGAATCTTACCTGTAAGATTGGCGGTATCCTTTCTACCTGCATGGTGAAGAGCATTAAACAATAATTAATACTTTATATCTCTCAGTATCTTATCCTTTCATCTCTAATGATATAAAAAAAAAGTTGTCCAAATAATGAATTTTAATTTAAAAAAATCATTTAGGGTTTTAGTCTCATTTGCACATAAAGATACACAAATCCAAATTACTAGTTATGTGTGAATTTAAAAAATGAACCTCAATTTGTGCCTCGGCTCCTTTGGCATAGGTGTGGTCATCAGCACACAGTCTGTAAAAATACAGATTTGTTCTAAGTGAAAGATGAATGCAAGTCCAAATAACATCAAAACTGCTTCAACCCTTTTAATTCTTCTATCCTGATTTTCTTTCAGACTTAAAAAAAATTAAGCATAGAACAAAAGTACACTGTGAATGGACATAATACAAATTCTATGACTTAAAACAACAAAGTGATGAATTTTAGCTACAGCTTACCTCACATTTTGCCTCTCATCAACTTTTTTCCGCTTTCTCTCCTTTTGTAGTTCTTCTCTGGACCTTTTAAAAAGGACAAATTGAAGGTTTTCTTAAAAAACTGACAGATGTGTAACATGACGTGGTACAGTGCACCATTGTTCTTACCTCGCAGGAAAGTTTCTCAAGAGAGAGAGACACCACCATCTCCGTATTGTCATCATATCATCCTGTGGACATCACAGGTTCACATTTAATGAAATCTCCAACAGAAAGCATCGACTCTCATCTGTTTCCTTACCTCGCCAAAATCAAATGATGCTCCCGTCACAAAGTACAGTGCATACTGTTGAGAAAAATGGGATTATTACGTCTATACAAATCATACAAAGATATGGTGGGTGGAGGCGGATGTTACCATGACTACAAACATCCCGCAGTTGTTGGACAGTCCTTGTTTAGACAATCCCTATGGTGTTTAAGAGAAAATTCAAGAAGGCGGAAGAAAATTAATGTGTCAATATTATAACAATTAAATTGAGGTAAAGGACAACAGCCTTACCCACAGTACTGATTATAAACATTTAAAGCAGGAATGGTTGGAAATAAGCAGCCTTGAAGTTCTATAGAACCACAAGTGTTCCATCAGAACATCTCACCTTAACATCATTGCCAACAAATTCTGTCCATGGTTCAGATGACATCTGATGACAGACTTCTCTGGTGATATGAATTGTTTTAAAATTATAAAGGGCATATTTCACAACATAAAAATTATAAACATGTATGAGAATGAAAGACAGATGTGAGACAGAACGGTCTCTTGGTGGTCCAGCTTTAACCCATGTCTTGTTTAAAAAGAAACAAGAGTGCTTAGAAAATGTTTGTCTCGGATTTCAGCCATTAAAATGTTTTTCACAAATTCAATTTGGATATTTACTCTTAAATAAATATGAAGATTAATGCTGAACCTTTGCCTCCGTGGAACAATGGAACAACATACTGAACACATGCCACTTTCAAACTTATTCCTATAAAACCTCAATGTTTTGATGAGGTTTTCATCTGTGAAGCCACTGATAGATTCAAGGAAGAAAATCTCCCTATGCTTAGGTTTCAGAATCTGAACAAATATGTCACACTGACGATGAACACAACCGCAGAGTAATAAATGAATTAGACAAGTGTCAAGAAATGCAGTCAATATCAAATAAGTGTTGTACTAACGCATAGTGTCCAATGTCCAGGACGCCACACAGGAATCAGAACCCAGTCCAGATCTTGTGCCTTCAGATTCCAATTAAATCACAAAATTAATATATTGTGGTGAATCTGACATCCAAAGCTGAAAATAAATGTACCAAAAATATGTACTGGTAGGTGTAGAGCTGGGTCAAGAGAAAGAGGTGGAAACCAGGCGTGGACTACATGACTGTTCCCTGCAAAAACCTTGATGCCCTGGAGAAATAATACAAACAAAAGGAACAATGAAGAGGTTCAGAGGAAAGGGATACTTTTTTTGTCATCTATGTTTAATTCACATCCTAAGACATGCCTGATATTCTTTGTCATTTCCATATTTATGATATTTACTCATTCAGTATTTATATGACTCCAAACTTTAAAATATCATGAAACAAATGTAGATTCCATAAATTTACAGACCTTGTCGCTGCACATTCTTTCAACAGCTTTCAGACAGGAGTTCAGAATCTTTGAAGAATTGTAGAAATCATATTTTTACAACATAAAAAAACATTAACACTCATATGGCTTGAAATATATTTAAACTCACCTCCCCATTGATGTCTTGCGATAACCCAAGAGTGAACATATCTCTTCTAGTGAGGACCTGCCCATCAACACAAGCAACATTTTCACCTGGATCTCTGGTTTGGTCTAATACTTGAGTAAGCTTAGGAAAGAAAAATTGAAGATAAATACATTTGTGTTAACTTCATTTTTCACAATATTATGCATTCCTCAAGTATGTGTACTGATATGTACAACTTATGTCTTTATACTGCTTGTTTGTGGAAATTTCACTTTTTACAACATGACTGATTTCTCCAATAGAAAACTATTGGGATTACTATTGTGCAGTGTGATTTGTTATAAACAAATATTGAAACACATGTCCATTTCTGGACTACTGACAATTAATACAAAAACCCCAGAAAGAAATATTAAAAAGACAAACACAAAGCAAAATTGATATACATATACATTGAGAAACATTTACCAAAGTCATTTCTGTAGTATTAGGCTGTTGACTCCAGGTGGATTTATTTGCTTCAGTTGTTTTTAAGCTTGCCAAAGAGTCAGCAGGAGGACATTGGTGAGTTTGAACAACGCTGGCTTCCAAGCTGCAAGCATGTTGCTGGTTTTTCTCACAGCCTTTATCAACAGAAACAATCCTACATTAATATATATATATATATATATATATATATATATATATATATATATACTACTACAACAATAACACTGAAGTTGAGTATTACCCATCATTATGCATCCATTTTGGTCTAGGACCAATGTTGCATGTGGCCCAGCAACTTTCAGAATTTCTTGTTTGGTTTTTGTGTTCTTCCGAAGGTTGAAATGGTGGAGGATGTTTCTTTGCAGAAAGATGTGTGTGGATGGGGTGAGCATATTGAGGAAGTAGTTGTTCTTCCTCATGCCTGCAAATAGTTGCTCTGCACACTGACTGTTTAATCTTCCTACAAGTTCCGGAACAATCTCAATCCGCCGCAAGACATCCTTGTCGTCCTTGCTATTGCCTTGGTGGAAAACATCACTGAGACAATAGTGCTCTACTGAGCCAATAACAGGATGTCCTCCCTTGTCTTCAGGTTCTTTCCTGTGCTTCAACCATGGCAAGTTTACAGCAAGGTTTTTCTCAGTAGCTTGTCTTATGTTTTCAGGTGTGGGGTCAACCAATCTACCTTCGTTGATGGTAAATGGTGTATCCTCTGCGCACCTATTCCTTAGATGACTTACAAATCCCCTGGGGTAGTCATACACTGTAATATTTGGAAAAAACTTCCAGGATAAAAGAAGGTCTGCAAAGTCTCTGGGGCTCTCCGCTCTCAGGTTAAACTTTACAGAATAAATAACGCCACAGGGACAAGTGATTACAGCCCATCCACCTGAAACAACAAATCACATCCTTACATGTAAAGCATATTAACTTATGTGGCTCATTGTTGTTGTGTACTTAATTAAACTTCACAAAAGCATTGGCATTACTATGACAATGTGTTCTATTTTCAAAATAGCAGATAAACAAGGGATGGCTGTTTTTGGTCATTTAAATGTTCCTTAGCTCATACAGTTACAGTACTTTGGTATGGGTCAAATGACAACCAATTTAAAGTTTTCTGTTATAAGTTGCTGTCACACACTTACCAGAGGCGCCCCACACTTTATCAAAAACCTTGTTATATGTGACTCTAGAAGCCATTTTGTCCCATGAGCCGGAGCACAAGATCCATCTTAGAACCTCTGCTGTCAATTCCACATTGACTGCAGAGTTTCCTGATCTCAGGCAGCTTTAAAACAACACAAAATGTGAGTTATTTGTAATATTATTTAACCCTCCTGAAAGACCAACACAATCAGGAAATTCAATAAATAAATAAATATGAGAATACCTTGAGATTGAGAACCTCATCTGCAAGCCGCTCTTCTGTGAGAATCTGCTCTGCATCACTGTTAGAATCAGGCAAGTGGACTTTTTCACTCTCTGTGTTTATCAAAATGTCAGATCGTCTCGTCTGTGGTCCAATCCAGGGGGACCAGTTGTGATAAGTAGGTTTTACAACAAAGGATTCCTGCAGCCAGCTGAGAAATGCAATGGAGACAAGTAAATACAATTTTTGAGGCACACTAATGCATTGAATAACTTGGTGCACAAAATGTTTTCAATTTCTCTGTTGAATAGACACCAGACTTACGTGGATAAAGTCCACGGCTAATCACTTCCATAGTAAGTGCTTCCCAAAAAGAGCGTGCATTCACTTCACCATTATAGTGTTGAGGTGGGTTTGGTATTTCACCAACTTTAAAAATAAAACAAAAAACACAGGATTCCATTTTGTTTATTATGTTCATTTCAGATGAGTCTAGCATTTAGAATAACAGTATTTTCATACTTGCAGGTTTCAAATCTAAAAACCTACCTGGCATGCTGAAAACACCTTTCTTATGGAGATCCATGACAACAACTGCAGGATGATACCCACATGAAATGCATGCGTATTGGTAGTCATGGTCACTTAGACCTTCAAATGACAGATATGCCTGCAGGATCCGATCCTTGTTAGGAAAGGTCTCTCCTTCTGTGTATTTTATCATTTCGATTATGCGACTTACAGCAGTGTGAGTCTACGGAAAGAATTAGGACACATTTACAAAATCACAGTAATGAAGATGAAAAGTTCACAAATGTGTCTTTTACCATTTGTTGTAATGTGTAAAAATAATATTCATATTCTAAACAAGTATTAAAAACTACAACTAACCTGCAATGCATTCCTCAGTACCAGACACAAATGTACGGACAGCAGCAGGTGATCATTGAAGTTGTGGATGCCGTCTTCCCAGTCTTGATATCGGTAAACCATGGAACAGTTGGGGCAAGTCTTCCTGTATGTTGATATACCTACGAGAATATTAAAAAGATTATTAAGATCTTACGTCGACATGACGTAATAAAAATAGGATTAAAAAAAAAAAGTCTTATGGAAATAAAAATAAATCAGTACACTTGTAATCAGAGCAGAGTAGAGTAAATTACAAACCTTTGACTACTCCTGTCATAGTCAATATGTTGGCAGTGGAAGATACCAGCTGAGGGTCACCAAGCCTGGCGTGCTGTCCACATTCTGTGCATTCAGTCTCTGATGGGATCAGATGTTTGGGGAACCCATTGAGAGCCTTGGCATCTCTACTGCTGGTGACAAGACTGTCAGGAAGATCAGCAGGTATTTTCTTCTGGTTAATCAAATACTTGATTATCCTCTCTGCTGCTTCATCAGTGATGGAACGACTTTCCTCCTGACATTCTGATGCTGTTGTCCCACACATAACATCCTCCTCTGAAATCACTGCCTCTTTGAACATGTCTGGCATTTTTTCAAAGAGATGCCACTTTGCTGTAGCCTTGTGCGTACAGGACCTTTTGCCCTCTGTACATGCACAATGCCAGGTATTTTTTCCTTTGTCATAAGTGACAATCACCCTTCCAAGTCTGCTGAAAAACGACGTTTTAGGTTCAAAGACAGACACGTGAAATATTGTGTCTGTCCCACTGCCAAAAAGAAGAACTGAAAACGGTGAATTATTTGAAAACGCCTCCTGCTGATTATTTAATAGTTCTGCTTTTCTTTGAAGACTGAACCATAAGTTCTCAACCAGGATGTTGAGGGTAGTTTCCGACAAAGGTTCTTCTGACTCTGTGGCGCGTGGACAAAAGCGTAAAGATTGAATGTGTTCACACTCAAAAGGCAAAATCCCACTTCGCTTGGCAAACTGTGCATTCACATTACACCTGTCAAGCTCACATTCTGACCTGTGAAATTGTGACCAGGTGTTTTTTATTACATGTATAGGTCTTGATGGACCATAAAAGGATTTCTTAACAGCAAAAACACCTTTTTTGGCATCCACACACTGACTCCTTAAATGATGATTTTGTGAAATGAGGTCCACATTTTCCTGGTGGTTTCTTTTCAAATGAATACGAGATTCTTTTTTTCAGCGCAGATTGCACATTTCACATGTAATCATGTCTTCTGAGCGGACAGGTGCCTGTACTGCCTGGATGTTAGAGGCTGTTGGTTGGACAGGTGCCTGGGCTGATGCACAGCTGGACACCTTATGGAAAGTCATCGTGTGGTTAACCAAATGATTAACAAACCTGTCCCTTCTGTCAATAGTTGAAAAACAGTATGGGCAATGGAAGTGAGATGTGTCTCTACAAGGTAGGCCACATCTGAATATACGGAATTCTGCAGTAACAAAAAGAAATGAACAAAATTAAAAAACAACATCTACATACATTGCAGATATGTTTAAACAATATGTGGTTCATTCCCACTTTAAATAGAGCAAGGACACAACGTAATAGCTACTAAAATAAAAGAAAAAGGTTACTACACGTCTGGAAATATACAAATGATTGGTAGAAAAAAAGGCATGTTTGAATTAACCACTGTAGATTCTTTCACATTATTCTTAATTTTGAAGGATTTAACAATTAATTTTCTAAGTCACAATGGCTTCCAGAAACCAAATATATATTCTGCAAAACATTAATTGAAATTGTAAAAATGATATTGCTCAAACAGCCAAGGGCAGGTATTAACTAATTAGATTTACTCAATTACTCTGTAACTTATGACAAAATTAAAAAAATAAAATTAAAATTAGGGCTATTTTTAAATATCTTATACTCTTGAGTAAATTTTGTTGACATGCAACCTAATGCAAGTAACTTAACTGAATGAAGAACACATTTTAATCCATAAAAAAATAAAATGCGATACACAGAAAAATTTTATATTTGGTGTTGTCTAACCTTAATTTGTTGACTTGTATTAATATTTTTCATTTTTGGTTTTGAAATACCTAACAGTGCACATAACTTTTTATGAGCACCGTTTTATTCATGTCTGCTGAAATAAATATTACATCGCACATTATGATCAGTAAAACCAGTAAAACATTAATAATAGCCATTTCACCAAATACTTTCTTACTCTTACTTCTGTCATTTATTGCACAGTTACTTACTAAAAAATTATATTGAAGTACTGCTACTCGTCAGAGTATCACATCTGGGTACTACACCCACCTATGATGGCAGCTGTTAGTTTATAAAAAATATTACACTTTCCAGAAATTTAACATTGGTGTACAAAACATATTTAAAGAAAGATTAACCTTTAAAAAGAAAAGAAAAACACTAGAAAACTGGTAAGTATGTAAAACAATATTTTATATTTTTTTCAAGTGTAGTTTTACATACCGTTATGTTGAACCATAGCAGTTTGTGCTATGTGGTTCTGTACCTTGTACGACTCATCGGCACAGTATGAACAAAGGGGACAGTAATATTTCTTATTTATGCAATACGGGAGAATCTTCTCTCCGTTCCGAATGTTACAAATGGACAGGTGGATCTGTATAATGAAAATAAAAAACAAAGTTTGAGCACAAAAGACATTTCTCAATTAAAAATGTTATCTACTTTTCTATTTTTATCTAGTGGTACCCTGCAGGATAATAATTAGCTGTGCTACATGCTAAAATTAGCCTTCGCCTGTATGAATTACGAATTTCACTAGTTTACAGCTGTTAATTATATTTTCAACCTAATCTAGAAAAGCGTATTAATTTACTATGTGAAAAAAATTTTAAGAAGGTAAAATTACCTTTTGTTGATTTTGTGGGTTTTGCATTATGGATCGTGTGCCGAACACCAGTGCAAAAACTTTTCAAACTTCTTTCTTTCTTCTTCCTTTCCTCTTAACCCCGCGTCTTTAAGGCATTTATACTAGTGATTATGAAAATAGCGCCCCCTTCATTTCCGGAATGCAATAGTCCCATTTCCAAATAAGGTATGGGACTGACGGAGAGGTCCGTCCCCGCCCCTTTCTGTTTGCTGCGCGAGGTCCTTCTCGTTCACGCTGACAGATAAAACACTGACTTCATGTTAAAGTAGAAAGAAGATTTAAGAAATAAAACAGCAGAAACACGAAGAGAGCATCAAGGGCTTCATTAGCCTATCAGGAGCGGGAAACTAGCTAACTATTAACGCAGCCTTCTGCCCCCTAGTGGACTCAGTATGTAAATACAACCAGAGTAAAGCTAGAGAACTGATATGTGAATAGTACTTCCTTTGGATTCTTTCAAAGTAAAACAAAATTAACTCAATTGTCCCGCAATTACATTTTAGCTTGTTAGTTTATTATATTATCAGAAAGCATGAGTGTGTAATTTTCTTAGGATATGATATACATTATAAGTTGGACTCTGAAGGAAAATTATCGTAAGTTTTCTGCTTTCCAGACAAAAAAAAGAGAATAATTATGTAAATAACTTAGACACAAAGTGAACAACAATTACTTAGAAAGGAATATTTTCTATTACTCTAGATGGAAATTTAGCTGAAAAAACATTACATTTTATTCTGTAAAACTCCCAGAAATACACACTAAAATCCTTTATGCTAGTTTCATATTAAATCTATGAGTGATTATTAATTTCCTTTGTCCTTTATACTAGTTTAATAATAAATTGATGAGTGATTATCAGTGAACTGAAGGACAGTCGCTGCTATTCAGCATAAGAGTTTAAATCTGCAGCTGCTGATAATCAGTTTGTGGAAAAACAAGTTGCTGCTGCTGCTGGAGTCTGTTAGCATCGCTAGCTCCGCTCAGAGTCTCTGCGAGCAAACAGATTATTTAACTTTTATTTTTATTTTTTGGACGAGACTCGCTCTCTACCTCTTTCTCGTGGTCACACACTGTAACTACACACTAAAATCCTTTATGCTAGTTTCATATTAAATCTCGGAGCAATTATTAATTTCCTTTGCCCTTTATACGATATGATGTAATTGGGCCCCGAAGCCAATTTATCATAATTATTCTGTTTTCCAGAAAACAAAATCATAAATATATATGGATGAGTTATCTGTATGTAAATATCACATCTATGTATTAAATCAGCTGCCAGTCCATTAGACATACCATAGTAATATTAATATTTATAATGAGAAAGATATAAACGTGATCAACTTAACAGAAATCAGAAACCAGCTGCAGCTCTTCAAACTCACCTCTATATTCAGAGCGGGGAATTTGGCCAAAGTGGGAACTACAGCCATGAGATCGTTGTATTATTTACATTTAATATCCACTTAATGTGGAGTTTAGAGAAAAACTAACAGTCTTCCAGAGTCATATTGAAAGTTTACTGACTCATATATTATCCTGATATTTTTTAATTCACTGTTTGGAGTTACATACAGTACAGACCAAAAGTTTGGACACACTTTCTAATTGAATTCAATTAGAAGTTCTGACAACATTTGGTCTGTACTGTATGTAATAAAAATTGTTTTAAATTATAAAATGTAGCTGCTGTGTTAAACTCTTACAGGATGATTTTTTCTGATCAGACTGAATAAAATCCTGCAGTGACTCTTATTTAACGACAGTAATCTAAGCTGACTTGATCTGACTTCCTAAGAGTGAAATTAAAATAAGGCTAAACATCCGGTTGAACAATTTCCATTAATGATGTAAATAATGAATAAATCCAGAAAGATGTCAGGGTGACCGATGGAGAAAGTCCTGATATGTGATGAAAATCGACTGTTTCATCTCATGTAGATCTGAACATATAAACTTATATCCAAGCATCATCATAGGTGGAGTCGTTCTTCCCGTCCGTATTAGCGCTAAATTTTCCTGCTGACCTGAACACATCTTCAGTAAAACCAGCCTCACTGAGGTCAATAGACCAGAGCTACGTTTCAGGGAAACTCTGAAGCTTCTTGGCTGGTTTTGGCTCTAAACTGAGACGCTCTCATATGAAGTGAAATGTTGCACATTATAGGTGCTGGAGATGACCTTTAACCCCTTGCTGTCCCAGGTTTTAGGTAGTGTTGAGGTGAAGAGCCAGACTCCTGATCTGCTGAGTGACGTGACGCTCGGTGGAAGTTCTGCATCTTGTTCCATCTCCATGTTGGAGACGTGAGGTTTTGCTTCTCCTGTCTGGGATCTGATGGGAAACGAGTCACAAGATTCAGATGATTTCACAGTCGTCACTTTGACGATGCAAACTCTGGTTCCTCTCAGTGTTTGGTCTGTCAGAACGCTGCTCAGGTTTCTCCTCAAGGTTTTCCTGCTTTTCTTTAAAGTTGTACGACTTTAAATCCACACAAATAAACCAGAGAAAGTCGGTTATCATCTCATCTTCTAGTGCAAATTTTCCTCCATCAACAAAAGCTGAAAAACAAAACTGTTCTCCTGGAACAACAGCTGTGCAAACTGATCCATCACATCTGTGAGCAGCATGGAGTTTATCTCTGTTTCATTTCAACTTTGACCTTTTATTCCTTCTTGTTGCATCAGAAACTTCCCGTCCTCAAAGTGAATCCAAACGGTTTGAGTGAAACCAGGTTTCAGGTGGACTGACGTCGTCTTCACTGTAAACTTCATCAACTTTCTTCTTCAAAACAAAACCTTTCAAAGCCAAACAAACATCCAAGCAGCTGAGTCACAAATGATCCAAGTTCAAATCTTGTGTTTCTTTTCTCTGGAGGATCTGGTCAGGACGTCTGGATCTGTTCTGAAGTGGATTTAATGCTAGAGATCCGGAGGAAGTTTTAGTGTTTGGCTCTGAATCTACAGAGCTGCTATCATGTCTTATTTTAGCTCCAGTTTTTTCACCACAACAGAATAAAATGACTTTTTTGCTCTTTAAAGCTTTTTGAAATGAAATGAATACTTAATATTTCTGCTGAATTCAACTCTTCTCCAGAAAGATGCGGCTGCTGCTGCAAAGAATCAGATCCACTGGGAATAAAGTTGGAATTTCAGTTTTCAGCTTTTATTCACCAGATGAACCAGAATCTACAGTTTCATCCTGAAACCAGTTTTTCCTGATTCAGCTCAATTCTTCCTCTAAAACCAGATGTGAGTCTCTGAGGTCAGAGTTTTCTGACACCAGGAGGAAGAGCAGCAGAACCAGTAAAAATACTGGAACCAGTTCAGCTCAGCAACTGGAAACTGCAGCTTTAAGAGAGTTTGTAGAAATCTGCTGTCAGAGTTTATTGGTTCTGATCAGCAGGAAACCAGAACCCGACCAGAACCACAGCTCCATGAAGCCAGCAGCTTGGTTCTGAAGGAGAACTGGGCCGAGTTCTGGTTCTGGTTCCTCCACAGAGAGAAAACCCAGAGAGAGGAAAACAAGAAGAAGTTAAAACTCACCAGATCCAGACTCTGTTCTGCTGCTGCTGGAGTCTGAACCGGTTCTGATCCAAACCTGACTAGAGCTCACGCACCTGAGGCTCCGCCCCCTTCCAGGTGACATTAAACTCCTTTCCTTCCATGTTTTCCTCTCTTTGTTTCCATGGTGATCTGAGCTGTGAAACTCTGAGTTCAGATTTGAACTTTTTCAGTTTTTTCTCTGTTTTCAGCTCATTTCCAGCCAACATTTTACTGCAGGAAATCATTTCAGGAAGGAACCAGAAGATTCAGGAGTTGAGACTGTAACCGACCTGAACACTGAGGTCCCAGAGCGCCCCCTGCAGGATCTACTGCACCATTAACCAGACAGAAATGAGAGTTTAATAAAAGTTATTATTCTAATTCCAAACATTATACTAGACACACACACATTTATATTTCTCAATATCTATTTAGAAATATAGAAACTATTTCGAGAAAACTATAAAGTTTAACAATTTTATGTTTCATTAGTTCTTACTGCCCTCTCGTGGAAAAATATCGTAACTGCAGATATTCTTCATATTAAATGTTCAATCAGTTGATTTGTTTATCTTCATTTGTTCTAATTTTCACTTTTATTAAGTAAAAAAAAAAATCAGCTTAAAACACGAAGATTTTTAAAAAACTTTATTTGGTCATTAAACATCCAGAAACCCACCTTACATTAGAAGAATTATGAAAATCAATCATGAACCAATCAGCACATTATCCCAGTGTTTCTCTGAGTGTTGAATAAATCAGTAAAATCACAGTAAAGATCCTGATGTGACACATCAAGTCCTAAAGTTCTCTAGAAAACTCAAAACATGAAATATGGAGTTAAAAAAGTAAAAACCAAAACAAACTGAGAATCAATGATGATGAAAAACTTCAAGATTTACATTTTACAATGAACATAAAAATATATAAAAAGAAATTTTCCAGCTTCCAGATGTTCCTGAAAACTGCTGTAAGATCAGAGTTTCTGTGGGACATCCAGTTCTAAACTGGTTCAACTGGTTTCTGTGATGGAAGCTGAAGATTCTCTCCAGTTTCCAGTAAAGCATCTTTTTCTCTGAGGAGCTTTGAGGAACATTTTCATGTCAACAGAAGGAAGAAGCAGCAGAGAAAAGAGGGTTGAAGTGTCTTTCATGGCTTCAAAGCTGAACTGGAAATGATTCCCATGTTTCCATTCTCAGACCAGTTCTGGTTCCAGGATGAAAATGAATCAGAGAGAAAAAAAATCAACTTTCCAGTTGAATCCAGTTCAGATCAAAACTCCATGAAGCCTCTAAATGGAGCCCAGTTTGAATCGGATCTTTATTGATCCAAAGAGACAAACAATATCAGACACTAAATGACAGACATGAGAAAACAAACAGGAGGAAAATCTCTGAGGTCAGAGGTCATCATCATGATTCAGTCAGAGTCTCTTTAGACTCAAACTGCTGCAGCTTCAACCTCTGAGGATCAGCAGGACACAGGACACAGAGATCATTCTCTACTTTACAGAGATCAGAACCTGCAGAGAGAAGAAGGAAGGAGAGATCAGATCAGTGAGTGTTTCCAGACTCTCTCCAGCAGCAGTCAGTGACGCAGCACATCCACTAGATGGTTTCCAGGCTGCAGTCAGACTGATCTCAGACCTGTGACCAAGATGAATCTGATCAGTTGTTTCCTGTTGAACTGAGAGAACAATCAGATCTGAGATCAGATCTGCTGCTGCCACAGTTTGATGAATGAAGACCACTGACTGTCTCTAGACATGTTGGACGGCTGGACGCTGGAGTCCAGCTGGACTTCCTGGAGACATGGACACAGCAACAACACTCATCTTCACACCCACACAAACACAGGAACACAGCAAGCTGCTGCTCCTCTGATTGGCTGATTGCTGTCTCTGTGTCCAATCAGGAAGCCTGAACCATTCTCCTCCCACTGAGAAGCTGCATCTTTACTGGGAACACTGGATCTTTGCTTTGATGCTAACAGGGTTTAGTTCTACATGCTGACAGGAGATGAAATCACTACAAACATTTACTTACTGAAGATCATCTACAAGATCCTTCAGCTGCTGAACATCTGAATCCTTCAGGTTGTTCCATTCCAGGTTCAGTTTTTTCAGATGGAGGCTGTTGGACTTCAGAGCTGAAGCCAAATAATCACAGCTGATCTTTGACAAACTGCAGTCCTCCAATCTGAATAAAGAATAAAAGATGAGCTGAACCAACAGGATGCAGGTTAACCAGTCCAACAGAACCAGTTAAAGATTCTCATGAATATTAATGCCAACAAGCTGCTGCTTCAATAAAGACCTGCTGACTTCAGAACCAGAACCAGAACCTGGTACTGGGTCGTGTTGTGTTGGAGGATTTTAGTCATTAAAAATCATTCCAGGTTGTGATCAAAGTGTTGAAGCATCAATCATTGATTATTGATTTGTTCCTGTCAGATTCCAGGAATTCACTTTTCTAGACTGGGTTGAATGACCTTTGACCTGCTTCACATGAGGGGGATTTCTACACACCGGGGGTCCGAATGCTGTCCTGTTCTGACCTCAGGTCAGCGGGTCCAACTCAGTTACACAGAGGGACTAAATTAAACTCTGGATCCAAGTCCAGGAACAAACTCAGAAAATATTGATTAGAACAGAAGAAATGAACTTTGATTTATGATCAATTATAAATAATTAATCACAGAAATATCAATAATTGTAGAATTAAAATACCTCAATGTCTTCAGTCTGCAGCCTTCAGTCTGTAGAAAACCACAGAGATCCTTCAGTCCAGAATCTTCCAGGTTGGTGCTGTTCAGGTTCAGTTCTGTCAGATGGGTCGGTTTGGACTTCAGAGCTGAGAACAGAGAAGTCCAGCTGGTCTCTGACAACCTGTAGTCCATCAATCTGAATAAAGAATAAAAGATGAGCTGAACCAACAGGATGCAGGTTAAAACTGAAATATGAACAAATAAATAATAAAAATGTAGAAAATTAATTTCCCTGAATGTGAAAGAAACTTGATGAACTGATTCCAACATCTGATCCAGTCAAACTGGTTTAAAGAGTCCAAACCAGCAGAACCAGAACATTTGATCAAAACAGAAACTCAAAGTTTTCTATCAGCCTGGATGAGTTGAACTATTTCTGCTGGTTCCTGATCATCAGCTGGAGACCCGACTTGGTAACTGGATCAGAACCAGTCAGTTTATTCATTAATGGTCTTTGGGTTCTTATTAAAGCTGCTGAAAGTCAATGGAGGCCATTATTTAATGTTTATGAGCTTTTATTCTGTCATTTGAACAGATTGTTTTGAAAGAAAATATATTGGAATAAAATTATTTATTCAACTAATGACTAGGCCTGTCACCATAGCAAATTTTACTGGGCGATTAATTGTCTCAAAAATTATTGTGATAAATGATAATATTGTTTGAAGACCTTTTTACACTGATTTAATGGAAATGACATAATAATACATGCGATTTCCTGCCAAAGATAAATACACTTTATTTTCAAAAGAACACTCAACACTGGAACTGATAAAATAAACAAAACAACAAAAAACAAAATAAAATGGATTCTCAGTCTCCATTAACAAAAATGTACTTGAATAAAAACACCAAAGTGTAAATAAATACTGCATTCAACCAAAAGAGTGCAGATTATGAAGTCTGTTTACCATATTGCCCTTCAGTAATCATTAGATTTAAATATAGAAGATGGAACATCGACTACCTGATGCAATAGTTCACACTACATGTTAGTTCACACCTACATTTTCCCCTTATGACAATCTTAGAACGTTGATCGTTCTAAGATTGTTGCTTGTGATCATCCTGTAGTGTGTGGTGTGTTACGGTAGATCGTTGTGGCCTCTTCTATCTAAATCAGGGGTTTTCCCCACTGGGATCGTTAACACAACCTGTTGAATGTGACAGGTAGCCAATCAGAAAGCGCAGATTCTCCTCCTGCTTTCTGAGGGGAAATTACAGAGGGGAATCCCAAACAGCTGACACGGCGCAACCCGAAGTCCAGCGGACATTGGAAATGATAGGTGAAAACAACATTAATGTTTATAAAACATTTGGTGCAAAGAATATAGAAATGACGAGGGGAGGAGTTGGACCCGGTAACTTTTCAGCTGTTCTTCGTTAACGTGACATAAATAGGTTCTAATGGTTTTCATTCAGTCAGGACGTTACGCTGACACTAGAGCTACATGAATTGCAGGTAGATTGTAGTAAAGCATTGATTAATGCCTGGTTTTAAAATGAGTTAACTGGACTTGTAGCCATTATTTTGTGCCCATTGTTGGACATCAGACGGCAAAATTGAACCCGATCGAACCGTTATACATAGGATTTCTGTGGGCTAATGTGTGATCTCTCAGGTTTTGAAAATTGGCCGACAATCGACCGACAGCACTAAGATGGTGTCGTGTGAACTGGACATTACACTGATTACACTGATTACACGGATTAAAAAAGGCTCCAGGTGTCCAGAAAAGCACCGGAGTGCTTTCTGGACACCTGGAGCCTTTTTTAATTCAGCGTCATCAACAGAAAGAGAAAAAGGCCGGAAGACACGATAAAGGCGATAATTAAAATGACGTGGATAGTTTTAATTTATCGTACGATTAATTGATTTATCATTTATAGTGACAGGCCTAATAATGACTAAAGTATAAATGAACGATTTTATTAGATTAGTAGAGAAAACAAACCTCAGTTTTTTCACTTTACTGACTGAACTCTCCAGGATCTCAACCACAGGTTTCAGATCAGAGTCTCCACCTTCATTTATGTTGATCTGATTTATTTCCAGTTCAGTCAGATCTGAGTTGGACTTCAGCGCTGAGGCCAAAACTTTACATTCATCCTTTTGGAGCCAACAGTCACCAAGTCTGTGATTAGAGAAGAAATAAAATCAGTTTTAATAAAATCAATCTGGATCAATAACAGACTAAAATATGATAACAGTGATGTCATCATCTGATCAACATCTGATCTTCCATTTACTGAGTTTGACCCCACAGAGAATCAGTTCAGTTCCTGGTTAAAGTCCAGGTTCTGGTTCTGATTCTGGTCCAGGCTTCATGTCCTCAGACCTTCAGCTGCAGTCAGATGTTGAAGATCTTCTATCATCTGTGAAGGAAAGTTCAGTTTTCTCTGCAGCATCTGATGGAGCTGCAGCATCAGAGCCTCAAAGGAGCTGCAGCAGCTGATGAAGAGGCTGACTGAGCTGAATGAAGGAAACTACTGGAGATGATGGAGAGGAGGAGGAACTGCTCACAGCTGGTACTTGGACTAGACCCTTTGGCTCCTTGAGATCTTCCACCAGGCAGGAAGTGAGTTAGAAATGAAGTGAGCAGAGCAGGAAGTCCAGCCTGCTGTGGACCTCTGGCATCTCTGGGTTTGTTTAGCCAATATCTGCTGCAGCATCTAGAATCATCATCATCATTAATAATAGTAGGATATTCTATAGAAACAAAGTTCCCAGCAGCAGGTTATTAAATGCTGCCACAGAGGAAACTGGGAGCAGAAACCAAACACATGATGCTCCCAGTTCTGTCTCCGTTCATCTGCTGGATTTGATGCTTTAACAAAGTAGAAAGTGGACAGTCACAACCTGCTGCAGCTAAAAGCTTCAGATTGTTCTGGTCGTCCTGCAGAGCAGCAGCAGAACCGGGTCCTGCTGCTGCTTCAGGTCTGAACCTCTCAGACTGTTGATCTGAGAGGAACTGGGACAAACTGGTTGGAAGAGGGAACCATGTCTCTGCAGTGGTCTGTCCATCGTCTCAGAGGAACAAAGGTTTGGATGTCAGAAGAAATTGTTGCTAAACTCCTGAAGAGCTGAAGACCAAAACCCCTGGAGGAGACGGAGCGTTTGGGTCCAGCAGCATTTTCATGGTGAAGCAGTGAAAGTTCTCCAGTAACTAGAAGAGGCTGGGATGTCTAAAGAGTTGAAGCTCATGTCTCTCCAGGTCTTCATGGAGGACAGCTAACGGCTTCAACAAAGGCTGCAGATGAAGAGTTGATGAGGAAAATGGTTCCAGCTCTGGAAGCTCAGAGTTCTCAGAGCTTTGGGAGGATCTGACAGAAACCAGAACTTTTTCTGGACCAGACAACAATCAACACATTTTGGTCTCATTTACAAACTCAGAGGAAACTAGTGGGAGGAGGAAGAGGTGAGGATGATGATGGAATGAAGAAGATCAACACTGTTCACAAAGTTTCTAATTAATGCAACGGTTTATTTTAATGGTTCAACTTTTCATTAAACCTAAACAATTATTTTATAAAAACAGTCAAAGATCCTAAAAGGTGAATTATGGAGTAGCGGCTCAATGAATGAAGAGAAGATTAAAGTTTTAAAAGTCTCTCTGGTTGATTGGATCTTTAATAGAAAATAGATTTTCTAGAGTTCTGAAGGTTTTTATTCATTTCAACATGAAAAGTGATAAAAAGTTAAATATTTTTAAAATGATCAAAATGTCTAAAAACCAGAAGCTGCAGCTGTCCTGGATGATCTGAATGTTTAGATGTTTGAATGGCTGAAATAGTCCAGAGGATGAAGGAAGAAGTTAAAGACCAAAAACATCCAGAAGCAACTTGAAGAAGAAGAAGAAACAGGAGGACAATATTGCTGAATCAGCATTCACACAATGAAAACATCTGGACTCACCGAGCCTTTCTGCAGTTCCTCACAGCTGGAACCAGTCTCAGTCGTCCTGGTTCTGATGTGTTGTACTTCTCCAGGTCCAACTCATCCAGAACCTCTGACATCTGCAGCATGAAGGCCAGAGCTGAACAGTCAGTATCTGAGAGCTTCTTCCCTGAATCCAGCAGCCGTTGGATCTCCTGATAAAATGAGAGATCGTTCATCTCCATCAGACAGTAGAAGATTTTGATGTTTCTGTCAGGAGAGATTATATAAGTGTTCATCTCCTTCAGGTTGGTGATGATTCTCTGGATGGTTTCTGGACTGTTCTCTCTCTGACCCAGCAGATCTTCTAAGAGGTTCTGGTTGGACTCCACAGTGAGACCATGAAGGAAGCGGACAAACAGGTCCAGGTGGCCATTTTTACTGCTGAGGGATTTCTCCACGACTTTCTTCATGAACTCATCTAGAGATGTTTCTCTGTATTTTTCTCCCAGGAACGTCTGGATCACCTCTGACTTCCTGCTGGTGAAACAGTGGAGCATGTAGACTGCAGCCAGAAACTCCTGGATGCTCAGATGAACAAAGGAGTAGACAGAGATGTTGCTCACTCCTCTCTCTGTTTTAAACATTTCAGTGAACACTCCTGAGAACAACGCAGCATCTTTGATGTTGATGTCACACTGATTGAGGTCTTTGTCATAGAAGATCAGGTTTCCCTCCAGCAGCTGATCAAAAGCCAGTCTTCCTAGAGACTCAATCAGCTTCCTGTTCTCTGGACTCCAGATAGATTTTGTCTTTTTTCCTCTATCATACTTTTCCTCCTTGATTTTGAGTTGAACCTTCAGGAACTCTATGTACATCTCAGTCAGGGTCTTGGGCAGATCTCCTCCCTCTCTGGTCTCCATCAGATTCTCCAGAACTTCAGCAGTGATCCAGCAGAAAACTGGGATGTGACACATGATGTGGAGAGTTTTTGATTTCTGGATGTGGGAGATGATCCTGTTGGCCTTCTCTTCATCATCTCTGAATCTCTTCCTGAAGTATTCCTCCTTCTGGGGGTCAGTGAACCCTCTGACCTCTGTCACCATGTCAACAAACTTTGCTGGGATCTGATTGGCTGCTGCAGGTCGTGTGGTTATCCAGAGGAGAGCAGAAGGAAACAGTTTCCTCCTGATGAGGTTTGTCAGCAGAACATCCAGTGATCTGGACTCTGTAACATCAGTCAGGATCAGATTGTTCTTGAAATTCAGATCAAGTCGACTTTCATCCAGACCATCAAAGATGAACAGAACCTGAAACGTTTCAAAGCTGCTGATTTCTTTGGTTTTAGTGAAGAATTTATGAATCAGTTCTAATAAACTGAACTTTTCTTCTTTCAACATATTCAGCTCTCTGAAAGTGAATGGAAATATGAAATCAATGTTCTGGTTGGTTTTGCCTTCAGCCCAGTCCAGAGTGAACTTCTGTGTTAACAGTGTTTTCCCAATGCCAGCCACTCCCATGGTCATCACTGTTCTGATTGGTTGATCTCTTCCAGGTGGGGTTTTAAAGATGTCTTCTCTTCTGATTGTTTCTTGTTTCCTGGATGCTGTTTCAATCTGTCTGACCTCATGTTCCTGGTTGACCTCTCTAGTTAACCCCTCTGTGATGTGGAGCTCTGTGTAGATCTGGTTCAGAACGGTTTTATTTCTATGTTCAGCGACGCCTTCAGAGAGACTCTGGAACTTCATCTTGAGAAACTTTTTAAGGTCAGGCTGATACTGAGCAACAATATCTGAAAAAACATAGAAAAACAAACAAAATAAAAACAATCTGCAATATTCTAATAAGTAACTGGACTAATAAATTGTCCAGTTTGGTTCTTCTACATAAACTATGAAGGAAACATAATTCAATAACTAGAGAAAACTCAATGAAAGTTATTCCAACGTCAGTCTCAGGGCCGGCCCAAGGCAAAAGCAAACTAAGCCGCCACTTAGGGCCCCAGGGCCACCAAGGGGCCCCTCAGTGAAGCTGATTTTAAAAAAATAATAATTTCTATGTCATCACAACAAAAACACAGTTTCAACATGAATTGATTTGTTTTTACAATATATTTGATAATGCATGTATAAATCATTATTTTATAGACAAAAGAAATAAAGAAATTGCTCTGAAGTCCCCTGGTGGTCGCGGTAGGTACTGCATGCTTCACCGGTAACATGAGCTGCTGTGCAGAGTGGATCCAAACGTCCAAAGCTCCGGTCAGAAGATAAGTTGGCAAAACAATGTCTCATAAAAAGAACTTATCCTTCAGGGAGAAAGAAAAGAAGATTCACCTGGTATAAATTTAATTCTTCAGCTTTTGGAGTTATGCTTAAGAGAAATTAATTTAATCAAAGAATGTCATGAATGTGTGTGTAGGGCTGCACCGATTGCACCTTTCTGGCCGATTACCAATCTTTAAAAAACCTGACCTGCCCATATTGATTTTGGCCGATAACATTTTTTTTGTCTGAAATTTTGCTAAATACAGGAAGAAAGTCAGTGAGTTGGCAACAGTGGAGTGAATATTGTTAACTGTAAACATTCAGACATGACCTGGTGGGCCGATCTGTCAGTCAAACCTCTCACTGCAGAGCAGAAGAGGATCGAGGCCGATTTTTAAAACTTTGCTGATGAAAATAAGATCAGGGGTTAAGATGGGCTTCACATGTAAGTATTAGCAGATCACAATCTTCCAAAATTAAGGAAATCGGTGCCCAGAAATCGACTGGCCTATAAATGTATCCTATATTATACATGCATAAGATATAATGTAAACAGCACTGTCAGAGATGCAATACGTTTATAGCAGGAGAGCGAATTATCTAATATTCTAACTGTTGATTGCAGTTAGTCGACATTGTTAGCAGAAACAAAGGGCCCCATGGAGGCTTGGGCCGGCCCTGGTCAGTCTACAGTCTGTAATCTTCTTTTGTCAACCACTAAAACCTTCAGGATGCAGCCCCCATTGAGTGAACTGGAAACTCAGTTCCTATCTGACTGTGAAGTGTCTGCAGTATTAGCAGTACATGATGCTTTGACCAAAGATCAGGGTGATGTTTTTGTTCAGGTAACAGTTATTTGGCAATCAGTTTGAGAACGTGTCGACGGAACATTAAAAGTCTGGACAACTCCTTAATGTCACTTTCTATTGAAACATAGAAACCTTTAGTTACACAGTGATTATTAATAAAGCATAGCTGAGTTTAACTAATGTTACCTTGTATGTCACTTCTGACCCGTTACTGTTTTTAGAAGTTCAGCAGGGAGTTTGTAGCTGAGGTCGTTTTATTTCCAGGGTTTTCCCCAGAAATCCTGTTCAGCCCGGCGGTCGGGGCGCCGAGGCGTCCACCATGTTTTTGTATTAAAAGATGTTAAGTTGACCAGAAACGTAAAAATATTACTGAATAATTATTTGTTACAGGACAACATCGCCAGTGAAATTATATTTAAAACCACAGCTATCGAGTCCTAAAAACAACAAATGAAAAAAAAATATTAAAATGAATATCAATTATTTGCACTTCTGTTAAATCCAAATTAAGTCCATAAGACCCCTCAGGTCTTCAAGGGGGCACATAAATGTTACCTTGTAACACAGACCATAGATATAGAAATGTAACCTTTGTTTATTGAGATTATCAATGCTGCTCAATTTGATTTAATGGTTTCAACATACAAAAATTTTAAAGATTTGAAATTATTTAAAATCCTGCTGAAACCCAAATAACATTATCTGTAGAAATAATCAAATTGATTCTATGAAGTGTTTGTTTTATAAAGATCTTATGACATGTTA
>NC_057891.1:128810-256785 GCF_019740435.1 Gambusia affinis | reverse complement strand
CACCTAATTTTAATCAACTATCAGCATCTTTAATCTACTAGAGTTAAAACACTGAACCACCTGGACTCTTTAAACCTGGACTGGATTATTATCAACTAATAGCAGAAGATTTAAAACTAAGTGTGGCATTTGTGGATCTTCAATAAAGGGAGATTTCATTCTCTCTCTTTCTGCATCTTGACCTTTGACCTGCTTCACATGAGGGGGATTTCTACACACCGGGGGTCCGAATGCTGTCCTGTTCTGACCTCAGGTCAGCAGGTCCAACTCAGTTACACAGAGGGACTAAATTAAACTCTGGATCCAAGTCCAGGAACAAACTCAGAAAATATTGATTAGAACAGAAGAAATGAACTTTGATTTATGATCAATTATAAATAATTAATCACAGAAATATCAATAATTATATTATTAAAATACCTCAATGTCTCCAGTCTGCAGCCTTCAGTCTGTAGAAAACCACAGAGATCCTTCAGTCCAGAATCTTCCAGGTTGGTCCAGCTCAGGTCCAGTCCTGTCAGATGGGTCGGTTTGGACTTCAGAGCTGAGAACAGAGAAGTCCAGCTGGTCTCTGACAAACTGCAGGCCTCCAATCTGAATAAAGAATAAAAGATGTGAGCTGAACCAACAGGATGCAGGTTAAAACTGAAATATGAACAAATAAATAATAAAAATGTAGAAAATTAATTTCCCTGAATGTAAAAGAAACTTGATGAACTGATTCCAACATCTGATCCAGTCAAACTGGTTTAAAGAGTCCAAACCAGCAGAACCAGAACATTTGATCAAAACAGAAACTCAAAGTTTTCTATCAGCCTGGATGAGTTGAACTATTTCTGCTGGTTCCTGATCATCAGCTGGAGACCCGACTTGGTAACTGGATCAGAACCAGTCAGTTTATTCATTAATGGCCTTTGGGTTCTTATTAAAGCTGCTGAAAGTCAATGGAGGCCATTATTTAATGTTTATGAGCTTTTATTCTGTCATTTGAACAGATTGTTTTGAAAGAAAATATATTGGAATAAAATTATTTATTAAACTAATGACTAGGCCTGTCACCATAGCAAATTTTACTGGGCGATTAATTGTCTCAAAAATTATTGTGATAAATGATAATATTGTTTGAAGACCTTTGTACACTGATTTAATGGAAATGACATAATAATACATGCGATTTCCTGCCAAAGATAAATACACTTTATTTTCAAAAGAACACTTAACACTGGAACTGATAAAATAAACAAAACAACAAAAACAAAAATAAAATGGATTCTCAGTCTCCATTAACAAAAATGTACTTGAATAAAAACACCAAAGTGTAAATAAATACATTACAGAGGGGAATCCCAAACAGCTGACACAGCGCAACCCGAAGTCCAGCGGACATTGGAGATGATTTGTGGAAACAACATTAATGTTTATAAAACATTTGGTGCAAAGAATATAGAAATGATGAGGGGAGGAGTTGGACCGGTAACTTTTCAACTGTTCTTCATTAACGTGACATAAATAGGTTCTAATGATTTTCATTCAGTCAGGACGTTACGCTGACACTAGAGTTACATGAATTGCAGGTAGATTGTAGTAAAGCATTGATTAATGCCTGGTTTTAAAATTAGTTCACTGGACTTATAGCCATTATTTTGTGCTCATTGTTGGACATCAGACGGCACAATTGAACCCAATCGAACCGTTATACCAAGGATTTCTGTGGGCTAATGTGTGATCTCTCAAGTTTTGAAAATGTGCCGACAGATCTAAGATCGTGTCATGTGAACTGGACATTAAACTGAGGAAATGAGGAAGGGAGGGTCAGTGGAGAGCACCGGAGTTGAGCCTTTTTTATTTCAGCGCCATCAACAGAAAGAGAAAAAGGCTGGAAGAGACGATAAAGGCGATGATTAAAATGACGTTGATAGTTTTAATTTATCGTACGATTAATTGATTTATCATTTATAGTGACAGGCCTATTAATGACTAAAGTATAAATGAACGATTTTATTAGATTAGTAGAGAAAACAAACCTCAGAATCTTCACTTTACTGACTGAACTCTCCAGGATCTCAACCACAGGCTTCAAATCAGAGTCTCCACCTTCATGTATGTAGATCTGATTTATTTCCAGTTCAGTCAGATCTGGGTTGGACTTCAGCGCTGAGGCCAAAACTTTACATTCAGCCTTTTGGATCAAACAGCCACCAAGTCTGTGATTAGAGAAGAAATAAAATCAGTTCTAATGAAATCAATCTGGATCAATAACAGACTAAAATATGATAACAGTGATGTCATCATCTGATCAACATCTGATCTTCAATTTACTGAGTTTGACCCCACAGAGAATCAGTTCAGTTCCTGGTTAAAGTCCAGGTTCTGGTTCTGGTTCTGGTCCAGGCTTCATGTCCTCAGACCTTCAGCTGCAGTCAGATGTTGAAGATCTTCTATCATCTGTGAAGGAAAGTTCAGTTTTCTCTGCAGCATCTGATGGAGCTGCAGCATCAGAGCCTCAAAGGAGCTGCAGCAGCTGATGAAGAGGCTGACTGAGCTGAATGAAGGAAACTACTGGAGATGATGGAGAGGAGGAGGAACTGCTCACAGCTGGGACTTGGACTAGACCCTTTGGCTCCTTGAGATCTTCCACCAGGCAGGAAGTGAGTTAGAAATGAAGTGAGCAGAGCAGGAAGTCCAGCCTGCTGTGGACCTCTGGCATCTCTGGGTTTGTTTAGCCAATATCTGCTGCAGCATCTAGAATCATCATCATCATTAATAATAGTAGGATATTCTATAGAAACAAAGTTCCCAGCAGCAGGTTATTAAATGCTGCCACAGAGGAAACTGGGAGCAGAAACCAAACACATGATGCTCTCAGTTCTGTCTCCGTTCATCTGCTGGATTTGATGCTTTAACAAAGTAGAAAGTGGACAGTCGTCAACCTGCTGCAGATAAAAGCTTCAGATTGTTCTGGTCGTCCTGCAGAGCAGCAGCAGAACCGGTCCTGCTGCTGCTTCAGGTCTGAACCTCTCAGACTGTTGATCTGAGAGGAACTGGGACAAACTGGTTGGAAGAGGGAACCGTGTCTCTGCAGTGTTCTGTCCATCGTCTCAGAGGAACAAAGGTTTGGATGTCAAAAGAAATTGTTGCTAAACTCCTGAAGAGCTGAAGACCAAAACCCCTGGAGGAGACGGAGCGTTTGGGTCCAGCAGCATTTTCATGGTGAAGCAGTGAAAGTTCTCCAGTAACTAGAAGAGGCTGGGATGTCTAAAGAGTTGAAGCTCATGTCTCTCCAGGTCTTCATGGAGGACAGCTAACAGCTTCAACAAAGGCTGCAGATGAAGAGTTGATGAGGAAAATGGTTCCAGCTCTGGAAGCTCAGAGTTCTCAGAGCTTTGGGAGGATCTGACAGAAACCAGAACTTTTTCTGGACCAGACAACAATCAACACATTTTGGTCTCATTTACAAACTCAGAGGAAACTAGTGGGAGGAGGAAAGGTTGGTTCACAAAGTTTCTAACTACTTTCCATGGTTACTACAACAATGCAGGGATTTATTTTAAAGTTTCCATCAAACCTAAACAATTATTTTATAAAAACAGTCAAAGATCCTAAAAGGTGATTTATGGAGCAGCGGCTCAATGAGTGAAGAGAATTTAAAGTATAAAAAGTCTTTCTACCTTCAGACTGTCTTGTTGCTCTGTTTGGTGTTTCTGACTCCTGCTCTGTTCTGCCCCTGCCTGTTCGAGAGGCTCTCGCCTTTGGGATGGTTGTGGCTAAACGTGTCATTCTTACAGAGTGGAAGTCTGCCTCACCTCCCTCCTTTAAATGCTGGCTGAATAACATGGCTTCTTGTTTACATCTTGAAAAAATACGCTACACTCTCAATAATAATGTACACAGACATGTTGGGATGTGGGGCCATTCCTTGAACTTTTGAGTAATACCACTGGACACGTGTAGTGACTGACTAGCGTCTTCTCTGTGGCTCTGCTGCCTCCCTGCCTGTCAGAAAGGTTGTAGGTTGGCCTCTCGGTTGGTACACAAGTAACTTAATACACCCTGATGCACTCATTTCCAGCGGTATGCGGAGGAGCTGAATATTTTATTTAGTTATCTAACTTGTTTTAGTTGTACATGTTAACCTTCACTTTTTTTTCTTTTCTTTCTTTCTGTTTCCCCCCATCTATCTTTTTGCTGTTCTATCTTCTATCCTTAATAACTTGGGGCGGGTTGGGTCGGGGTATCACTGTTTTTGTTGTTTATTTTCTGGTTACATAAATGATAGTTGGACAGTTGTATTCTGGAATTTATCTGTAACTGCAATCTTGTTTGGATTCATTCACTGATGATGACAATGTAGAAGATCCCAATGCCGACGTCAACCGACGCCAACTGGTCATCTCAGTCTGATCGATGTTCCGGATATCATTATATTTTGATAACTGCCCTGCAGTTTTGTTAATTTGTCGAAAACAATAAATATATTAAACAAAAAAAACAACAAAAAAAAGTCTTTCTGACTGATTGGATCATTAAGAGAAAACAGATTTTCTAGAGTTATGAAGGTTTTTATTCATTTCAACATGAAAACTGATAAAAAGTTAAATATTTTTAAAATGATCAAAATGTCTAAAAACCAGAAGCTGCAGCTGTCCTGGATGATCTGAATGTTTAGATGTTTGAATGGATGAAATAGTCCAGAGGATGAAGGAAGAAGTTAAAGACCAAAAACATCCAGAAGCAACTTGAAGAAGAAGAAGAAACAGGAGGACAATATTGCTGAATCAGCATTCACACAATGAAAACATCTGGACTCACCGAGCCTTTCTGCAGTTCCTCACAGCTGGAACCAGTCTCCGTCGTCCTGATTCTGATGTGTTGTACTTCTCCAGGTCCAACTCATCCAGAACCTCTGACATCTGCAGCATGAAGGCCAGAGCTGAACAGTCAGTCACTGAGAGCTTCTTCCCTGAATCCAGCAGCCGTTGGATCTCCTGATAAAATGAGAGATCGTTCATCTCCACCAGACAGTAGAAGATGTTGATGTTTCTGTCAGGAGAGATTCTATCAGTGTTCATCTCCTTCAGGTTGGTGATGATTCTCTGGATGGTTTCTGGACTGTTCTCTCTCTGACCCAGCAGATCTTCTAAGAGGTTCTGGTTGGACTCCACAGTGAGACCATGAAGGAAGCGGACAAACAGGTCCAGGTGGCCATTTTTACTGCTGAGGGATTTCTCCATGACTTTCTTCATGAACTCATCTAGAGATGTTTCTCTGTATTTTTCTCCCAGGAACGTCTGGATCACCTCTGACTTCCTGCTGGTGAAACAGTGGAGCATGTAGACTGCAGCCAGAAACTCCTGGATGCTCAGATGAACAAAGGAGTAGACAGAGATGTTGCTCACTCCTCTCTCTGTTTTAAATATCTCAGTGAAAACTCCTGAGAACAATGAAGCATCTTCGTTGTTGATGTCACACTGATTGAGGTCTTTGTCATAGAAGATCAGGTTTCCCTCCAGCAGCTGATCAAAAGCCAGTCTTCCTAGAGACTCAATCAGCTTCCTGTTCTCTGGACTCCAGATAGATTTTGTCTTTTTTCCTCTATCATACTTTTCCTCCTTGATTTTGAGTTGAACCTTCAGGAACTCTATGTACATCTCAGTCAGGGTCTTGGGCAGATCTCCTCCCTCTCTGGTCTCCATCAGATTCTCCAGAACTTTAGCAGTGATCCAGCAGAAAACTGGGATGTGACACATGATGTGGAGAGTTTTTGATTTCTGGATGTGGGAGATGATCCTGTTGGCCTTCTCTTCATCATCTCTGAATCTCTTCCTGAAGTATTCCTCCTTCTGGGGGTCAGTGAACCCTCTGACCTCTGTCACCATGTCAACAAACTTTGCAGGGATCTGATTGGCTGCTGCAGGTCGTGTGGTTATCCAGAGGAGATCAGAAGGAAACAGTTTCCTCCTGATGAGATTTGTCAGCAGAACATCTAGTGATCTGGACTCTGTAACATCAGTCAGGATCAGATTGTTGTTGAAATCCAGATCAAGTCGACTTTCATCCAGACCATCAAAGATGAACAGAACCTGAAACGTTTCAAAGCTGCTGATTTCTTTGGTTTTAGTGAAGAATTTATGAATCAGTTCTAATAAACTGAACTTTTCTTCTTTCAACATATTCAGCTCTCTGAAAGTGAATGGAAATATGAAATCAATGTTCTGGTTGGTTTTGCCTTCAGCCCAGTCCAGAGTGAACTTCTGTGTTAACAGTGTTTTCCCAATGCCAGCCACTCCCATGGTCATCACTGTTCTGATTGGTTGATCTCTTCCAGGTGGGGTTTTAAAGATGTTTTCTCTTCTGATTGTTTCTTGTTTCCTGGATGCTGTTTCAATGTGTCTGACCTCATGTTCCTGGTTGACCTCTCTAGTTAACCCCTCTGTGATGTGGAGCTCTGTGTAGATCTGGTTCAGAACGGTTTTATTTCCATGTTCAGCGACGCCTTCAGAGAGACTCTGGAACTTCATCTTCAGAAACTCTTTAAGGTCAGGCTGATACTGAGCAACAATATCTGAAAAAACAAAGAAAAACAAACAAAATAAAAACAATTTGCAATATTCTAACAAGTAACTGGACTAATAAAGTGTCCAGTTTGGTTCTTCTACATAAACTATGAAGGAAACATAATTCAATAATTAGAGAAAACTCAATGAAAGTTATTCCAACGTCAGTCTCAGGGCCGGCCCAAGGCAAAAGCAAACTAAGCAGCCACTTAGGGCCCCAGGGCCACCAAGGGGCCCCTCAGTGGAGCTGATTTTTTTAAATAATGATTTCTATGTCATCACAACAACAAAAACACAGTTTCAACATGAAGTGATTTGTTTTTACAATATATTTGATAATGTATGTAGAAATCATTATTTTACAGACAAAAGAAAAAAAGAAATTGCTCTTGAAGCCCCCTGGTGGTCGCGGTAGGTACTGCACACTTCACCGGTAACTTGAGCTGCTGTGCAGAGTGGATCCAAACGTCAAAAGCTCCGGTCAGAAGATAAGTTGGCAAAACAATGTCTCATAAAAAGGACTTATCCTTCAGGGAGAAAGAAAAGAAGATTCACCTGGTATAAATTTAATTCTTCAGCTTTTGGAGTTATGCTTAAGAGAAATTAATTTAATCAAAGAATGTCATGAATACGTGTGTAGGGCTGCACCGATTGCAGCTTTCTGGCCGATTACCAATCTTTAAAAAACTTGACCTGCCCATATTGATTTTGGCTGATACCATTTTTTTGTCTGAAATTTAGCTAAATACAGGAAGAAAGTCAGTGAGTTGGCAACAGTGGAGTGAATATTGTTAACTGTAAACATTCAGACACAACCTGGTGGGCCGATCTGTCAGTCAAACCTCTCACTGCAGAGCAGAAGAAGATCGAGGCCGATTTTTAAAACTTTGCTGATGAAAATAATATCAGGGGATAAGATGGGCTTCACATGTAAGTATTAGCAGATCACAATCTTCCAAAATTAAGGAAATCGGTGCCCAGAAATCGACTGGCCTATAAATGTATCCTATATTATACATGCATAAGATATAATGTAAACAGCACTGTCAGAGATGCAATAAGTTTATAGCAGGTGAGCGAATGATCTAATATTCTAACTGTTGATTGTAGTTAGTCGACATTGTTAGCAGAAACAAAGGGCCCCATGGAGGCTTGGGCCGGCCCTGGTCAGTCTACAGTCTGTAATCTTCTTTTGTTAACCACTAAAACCTTCAGGATGCAGCCCCCATTGAGTGAACTGGAAACTCAGTTCCTATCTGACTGTGAAGTGTCTGCAGTATTAGCAGTACATGATGCTTTGACCAAAGATCAGGGTGATGTTTTTGTTCAGGTAACAGTTATTTGGGTATCAGTTTGAGAACGTGTCGACGGAACATTAAAAGTCTGGACAACTCCTTAATGTCACTTTCTATTGAAACATAGAAACCTTTAGTTACACAGTGATTATTAATAAAACATAGCTGAGTTTAACTAATGTTACCTTGTATGTCACTTCTGACCTGTTACTGTTTTTAGAAGTTCAGCAGGGAGTTTGTAGCTGAGGTCGATTTATTTCCAGGGTTTTCCCCAGAAATCCTGTTCAGCCCGGCGGTCGGGGCGCCGAGGCGTCCACCATGTTTTTGTATTAAAAGATGTTAAGTTGACCAGAAACGTAAAAATATTACTGTATAATTATTTGTTACAGGACAACATCGCCAGTGAAATGATATTTAAAACCACAGCTATCAAGTCCTAAAAAAAGAACAAAAGAAATCATAACAAAAGAAAAAAATTATTAAAATGAATATCAATTATTTGCACTTCTGTTAAATCCAAATTAAGTCCATAAGACCCCTCAGGTCTTCAAGGGGGCACATAAATGTTACCTTGTAACACAGACCATAGATATAGAAATGTAACCTTTGTTTATTGAGATTATCAATGCTGCTCAATTTGATTTAATGGTTTCAACATACAAAAATTCAAAGATTTGAAATTATTTAAAATCCTGCTGAAACCCAAATAACATTATCTGTAGAAATAATCAAATTGATTCTATGAAGTGTTTGTTTTATTTAGAGCTGATGACATGTTATGCTGCAACATGACCCTTCAGAGTAAGAGTCTTCACTTATAATTTTAAAAACAAAGTAAAAAGTCAAATTTATACATTTATCTTGTGTCCATTTTTTTAACAGCCTCAAATTAGATGAGGACTTTATTAAGCCCAGTTACCAAGACATAAGTTCCAGTTACACCAGCTGGATTCAGTTGAAACAACTGACCACAAAAACACTTTTAAACCTTAAATTTCCAAATATCAACTAAAGACGTGGATCTGGTTCCACAGAGACGATAGAATGAAGTTCTGATTGGAGATGTTCAGTCTCACCTGGAGCACAGCTGCTCTGATTGGCTGTCAGAGGTCCAGATCCTGTTCTGGGTTGTTTCCCATACTGGGGGCAGCTGGTCAAGACCGGATCCATCAGAACATTCTGAGACAAACCACAGCAGGATGGAGGCTCCTCCTCACCAAAGCTGCTCCTGTGAAGACATTTCTTCATCACTGAAATAGTTCACTAGCAACAGGCTGGAGCTGAAGATGTTCATGAAGGTCCACAATAAACAAGGGACCAGAAACTGGGTCAGAACAGAACCTCAGAACATCAATGATCTCTGGTTTTTAGTACTTCATTGAATTATATTTGGTATCATGACTGATGCCAGTGTTCCCAGTCTGGAAGATGCTGGGTTTCACTGCTTCAGTGGGTTTACAGACAATCTGAATTGTTGCTCTTCACAAGCTTGGTTGTTTTTGTTTTCATGCAACATTTTAATCCATATTAATTCATTCAGACTTTCATTTAAACTCTACTGATTTACTGACCAACATCCTTCATGTCCAACTTTAAATTAATAAGTAAGAAAATTAAGTTACTGTTTATTAAAACACTGAGATCAACCAGTTAATATCATTTAGATTTTATCTCTATAAAATCACATCAATCAGTTAGAAACTGGTTTCTTACTTTCTGTCTGAGGGTCCAGGTTCATTACTGAAGTATGGAGGACGACCTTTGGACCGATCACTCCTCATAGATGGACTGGTGGGTCCTGGAGGTTCTGCTCTGTCCTTTTTCAGATCCAGATCTTCCATCTTCTGGCCTTTTGGAGAGAGAAACCAGAACCAGTCAGTCCCAGTGATCCAGTTCCAGTAACTGTCCTGTGAAGCAGAAAGCTGGTTCCCATCATGTGTTCAGAGGATCAGAGTGAATCAGGTGAATGAATGAGTGAACATTTCCTATGAACTAGTGAACTTATTTAGCTCCCACAGTGGACTTGAACGCATCATGACTCTATTGTATCTCTCTATGGAGGGAGTTGGTGTGCAGAAGGTTCTGAGGGAGCAGCAGCTCAGGTCGGGTCCACAGCTCTCCTCCAGACAGAACCGGGATCAGCTGGGGTCTCAGCAACATGTCAGCCTCTGTGTGCAGCTCCACAGGATTTCCTCTCAGCTAAAGAGTCACAAAGCAGCTTTCAGGGACCACAGCATCCAGCTGAGGTACCAGCTGGAGCCACTGCAAGGAATCCTGGGTAAACAGCTGCTTCAATAGGGGGATGAAGCCCCCAAAGACTCAGCGAGGCCTGAAACATATTTAGTCTATTGATCTGTCTCAGAATAGAAATTCAATATAAAGAGGGACATTAATGAAACATTTTTAGCTAGAAACTGAAGTGTAAATAGTTCCTTACCACTGATATAAAATGTGTGTAAATTATTATTATTGCTACATTTAAAGATATTATAAAGATCTTTTAGGGGTGCACCATTGCAGTTTTCTGGCCGATCGCCAATCTTTAAAAAGCGTAACCTTCTGATTCTGATTTTAGCCAAAAGCAAATTCTTTTGTTGAGTTGGCAACTGGTTCTGGATCAGTCAGTCTGGATCTGGATGCATTTTTCCAGCATCGCTTTGAGAGACAAAGAGTTTCTTCCTGCTATAAGGAGCAACAAGAGGAAAACCTGGAAAAAGACCAAACTCAGTGAGGAGGATGAGAGGAAATCTGTGGACTGCTTAAAGCTGGTTCTGATCCGCAGACAAGAAAACATCAGTTTTTGATGAACCCCAGACTGATGAGGGACGGAGTGATGTGATTCACTTCCTGCTGATTTCAACAAGCAGAGAAACTAGTTTACAATGTTTTTGTTCTTTGTTTAGGTTAAAACACCAGAGGTTTTACAGAGAGAGTCGCTGCAGCAAGAGTACTGATGCACTGTAAAAAGTTACATTAAGTTCTCTATTTACTTAGGTTAAATTTAAAAAGTTCATTATTGCACACTCTACACAAACAGCTCAGCTTTAGACACTGGTGCTGCTGTCATGGTAGATCCATACCACTTTATTATGAAACTCATGAAGTACAACATTGCAGCTGACCAAAGTTTTGTACAAAAATAAAAACAAACAACAGTAAAGCAACTGTAAGAAAATAGAAATCAAAACATCACTAATACAGTGAAGTAGGAGTGCAGTATTAAGAAAGAGATGTTAGTTCACTCTGGGTTAAAAGCCAAAAAGAAAAAAATGAGTTTTTAACGAGTTTTAAAAAGTTGTATCATAGAGGTGACCATTCACCAGGTTAACCCTCTGATGGGTCTTTTTTGACCCGGTGAGGTCATCTTTTTGCAATATCTTTGTAATGAAAAGTTTTCATCACTTCATATTCCAGGTATTCCTCAAAAAATATGTAACTGATATCATGCAATTACAATTTTTGATTTACCTTTAGTACATTTTGAGAAATAGCATGTTTTATAGTTTTTCTGTAAGTGGGTCACCCGCACTCGGGGCGTCCTATGGTGGCGCAGGGGGTTAGCACGCCCCATGTTTGGAGGCCTTAGTCCTCGACGCGGATGTCGTGGGTTCGATTCCTGGTCCCGGCGACCTTTGCCGCGTGTCTTCCCCCCTCACTTCGTCCTCCTTCCTGTCTGCTTACTGTCACAAAAGTACGGGCCACTAGCGCCGCAAAAACTCTCCGGAGAAAAAATGACTCGCATTCATTTCCGATGGAATTTAATGGGAATCTTTGTTTCTTACCCACTGTGACTGTCAGGAAGACATTTTGTGAATCGTACACACTGAGTCCAAACTGTCACCCCTGAGTAATATTTTACAAATCAAGATCTCCTACATATAAGAATTACCTTTATTTTTACCTCACAAATGTGTGTAAATCATCAGTAGGCTACTGTGACAGTGTTATCGTCACAAATCAACCTATATAGTTAAGTAAAATTGTGAAATGCTCTCACAATAAAGCATTTCATATAACCTGTGACTAATTCCTTTCTAGATCAGGCATGTAAGAAAGTAAACAGGAGAGCCATACCACCCAAGCCCCGGTGGCGGAGGCCCTCGGGGACATGGGGAATTTTTTTTCTTTTGCGTTCCCTCGCAATACTTTTGCGTTACCCTCGGGAGCTGCGGAGGTTCATCGGTTAGAAAGACTCCAGAGAGCCGAGAGAGACACAGAGGGACCCGGAGCGGAAACACTTACTTCTATTAACAAGTCAACAAGTTATTTCCATCCTGCAGCTCCAAATGGACGCTGTTCTGAAGGAGACTGAAGTTGGTTTCAACTTATTTTTTCCACATGACGTCACGTACAGAGTGAAACAGAAAAACTAGAATAAAGATTGAAAACCAGCAGGACAAACAGGTTTTTGGTGGTGGATTATGAGCGCTCCCTGCCCTCTGGTGGTGAATTATCACAACATGTATTCTTCTTATTAATTACTCACCCAGATGATTTGCTGAAGTCATTTCACTTTTATCAGGTCGAATAAAATCCACTTTAATTAATGTTCTTAAAAAAATCACTTCAGGGTTAATAAACAGAAAAAAAAAATGTAACTTACTTCAGAAAAATCCTCCCCAAATGATTAACTGTCAGTAAATTTGAGAATCAAAGCCTGAAAAATATAAACAATGAAAATGTGCTTGTGATAAAATCCAACCCACTGAGATCAGAGCATTAAGCAGGATGAAAATATCTAGGGGAGAAAAATTTAATTTAAAAGTTTTTTTCAAAGTAAAACACAATTGACTGAATTCACCTGCAAGTACATTTTAGCTTGTTAATTATTTTACCAGAAAGCACGACTGTGTAAATTTCTTAGGATATGATATAAATAATATAATAGGGCTCCAAAGCCAAATCAACAGTTATTCTGTTTTCCAGAAAATACAATTTTCATAAATATTCTCTAAACCACTGCGACAGACTGGCGACCTGTCCAGGGTGACCCCGCCTCTCGCCCAGAACGTAGCTGGAGATGAACCAGCAACCCTCCTGACCCCATTAGGGACAAGGGTGAACAGAAAATAGATGGATGGATGGATGGATGGATGGATGGATTCTCTAAACCAGAAACTCACCATGTTTGCGTAAACCTGTGCTTCTCAATTCCAGTCCTCAGGCCCCCCTGCCCTGCATGTTTTCGGTGTTTCCCTGCTGCTAAACACCTGGATTGAATCTGAGTGATTAACAGGCTTCTGGAGTACTTGATGCCTGCAGAACAGGTAATGCAATCATTTGGATCAGCTGCTCTGAAATAGGGGCACATCTAAAACATGCAGAGCAGGGGGGCCTGAGGACTGGAATTGAGAAGCACTGGCGTACACCCAGTTATTTATTTCATCAAGAAATCTAAGTGTGTGATTTATTTACAATAAATACATGTGTTATCCATACGAAAATCAGCTGTCGATCCTTTAGACAGACCATAATAATATTTATAATGAGAAAGATATAAACGTGATCAACTTAACAGAAGTCAGAAACCAGCTGCAGCTTTACAAACTCACCTCTATATTCAGAGCGGGTTATTTCCCTCTGGTGGCGATAGTGGCAACTACAGGCTTGATAATGCATTGTTTACATTTAATATCCACTTAATGTGGAGTTTAGAGAAAACCTAAGAGTCTATCAACCATTTTCTGACTCAAATATTATTATGACATCTCTCAATTTACTGTTTGGTGCTACTGTTGTAATGAAGACGGTTTGAGATCATAAAAAATAGCTCCTGTATTAAACTCTTTAGAGGACATTTTTTCTGGTCAGAGTCAGACTGAATAAAATCCTGCAGTGACTCTTATGTAACGGCATTAACATGTGCTGACTTGATCTGACTTGATAAAAGTGAACATTAAAACAAAGAAACAATAAATATGGCTGAAAAATGTACTTGAATAATGTCTGTAGTTACGATATTTCACCACCAGAGGGCACTATGAACTCACTCAACCGTCATAAAACTGATAAACTTTAAACTTCTCATGAAACAATTTCTAATGTACGAAGCCCCCTACTGGACATGGGGAATTTTTTTCTTTTGCGTTCCCTCGCAAAACTGTACTGATCAGTTATGCGGCATAATTGAATACTGTAAGTCTTTCTTACGGTGGCCGCCGTACTTTCTGCTTTAATATAAGGTTATGTAAGGTTCCATGTATGTTAATATCTCGTTGTGAAATATCTGAAGTTTTATATCTTTCTTTAGGATAGAAAGGCACCACAAACCTATGATACAAACAGAAACCTTCCGTAAGTAGGAAAGAAATAAAAATACATCCAAACTATATTTCTGAGTTATTATCGCGGCGTAATAAGTCATCTGACAGTTTTGATTGTGTCGCTGTTGTGCTGGTTGTCTGAATGGTTTAAAGAGCTGCTTTCATGTTCAGTTCCATCTTAACCTTAACAGACATAAACATGCAGTGAATAAATCAATTTTCAATCAGTTTTTTACACCAAAAACTTTATAATAATAAACACGTTTTATTATTTAAAAACACGACAAACTAATTGTGGTAAAGGGCCGTATTGGGTGAACTCGGGAAATCTCATCTGTCCGCGTATCAATTAACTCCAAACCACTTCTTTGTTCTGTCACATTTATCGATTTATTCCATTTTGATTATCATGCTCCAAACTTTGCAAGGACTGACCGCCCCGCTCACCACTTCCTCATAAACACAAACCAGCAGGCCAGTAACCTTCCCATTCATAGTTAATGACGTCACTCCCACATCGACACACCCACCACCCAAGTGTCAAAGTCGCGTGCTCCTGTCATATCAATAATTACTTATTTCACTCATAAGGCTCTTACAGAGCCTCAGTGAAAACGTGTAATAAAAGAAAAGGCCTTCCAGTAACTGTGGTAACAGTAACTGGTTCTGGTCCTGGTTCTGGTTCTGGTCCTGGTCCTGGTCCTTCATCCCTCCTGTCGGTTCTGTTCGGTCCGTTTGTCCTCATCATGGTGGTTTTGTTTAGTCCAGTTGTCTGCAACCTGTACAATCTAGAGACATTTTATTTTATTTTTATTTTCCAGTTTAATAAATTGGGTCCAAAGCCACAAAACCACATTAATAAATATTTACTTCATTTAATCTGTTTTAACTGTTAAAGAGAAAATATTTTATTTTTACTTTAAGGTTTTATTATATTATATATTATTATTAGTCCTGCACTGTAAGAAGTCTAACGAGTTTTTAGAAATATTAATTCTTTGCTACAATTTATCAAGCATTTAATAAAGAAATGCTCTTATTGCATTTTAGGCAACAAAGTTTTTATTGTTTTAAAAAGAAATTAATTTGTTTGCATCTTTTAATTTACTCCTATTACAGAAAAAGCATCAAATAGTTTGGTGATTGATTGATAACTAAAATATAACCTCAAAAATGCCTTTTGCTTAATATTTGCATTTTAAATTTAATATTTAAAAAAATCCTTTTTGTAAACATTTTTTACCCAAAACTCCTGAAGCGTCACTTTTAGCTTCACCAGGTAAAAAAATCTCTTATTAAGAGAGATTTTAAAATGAAAAGTTTTTAATTTTAGTGAAAATGAAAAACTAATTTTCACTAAAAAAACAGAGAAATGGTTGAAATCTGTTTTAGTTTCTTTGTTAAACTTGAGTTTGTGATCTTCAGTCGTAACGAGCTGCAGGCTGCAGAGCTCTGCTTTAATCAGTCTAACTAACCTTCATCACTGCAAAAGACTCCGGAAACTCTCCCGTTTGTAGAAACGTGACTCTGCTCGGGTCGTCGGGCTTTAACTGTTCCCTCTGAGGTCGAGGCTCAGAGAAAGTATTCCTGTGTAAAGATGAAGAAACGAAGCTTCAGTCTGCCGGTGGATTTACGGCCGAGCTGAACGAGAGTCGCCGAAGAGAATCTGTAAAGTGTTTGGTGTGAAGTGTGAAGACGAAGAGAAGTGAAGAAGTGAAGCTCTCCAAGCAGCCAGCAGTCCTCTGATCAAACCATCAACACTTTTCCTCGCCTCATTTGTTCCCTCGGCAGGTTTTTCACAAAATTTTGCAAAGTGTAAAAATGTGGTGATTTTTTAATGACAAATTTACGAGGAAAGCATTTATTTATTAAGAAGATCCAGAAGCCACAGGTCCGAGCTGAGCTGATGAATCAACATTTACTGCTCAACATGTTCAGAACAACAACGGAGGAGATCTGGAGCGATTTACTCCACATTTCACTTCATCTGCAGAAACACTTTTTCTTCTTCACTTGGAAACTTTTGACTTTTTATTCGTCCTCACATGTTGGAAACTTTTAAGATCATTGGAACTAAAAGGAAAATATTTATTTTCTATCCAGTGTTCAGTTTGAAATCAGCAAAAATAAAATCTCACCGAGTTTAGTTTCTAGAGTTTCTTAGTGCTCTTAAATAAGACAAAATAATTTACAAGAAACTTTTCAGCAAATTATAGGAGCTTCTTTAAAGTCACTGCCTTCCTGCTGAATGTCTCCATCTAGTGGTCAGCAGCTGCAACGTCTTAAAATAAGAGTAAAAACATCAAAATGTTTTCTAAAACGGGCACATTCAGGCAGTTCTCTTGCCTCATGACAGGGGGCGCTTGCGATCCCAGACATTAGTGTAGTGACTCCTTCACTGCAGAGTAAGATACTGTAAATAAGTCAAATGCAGAGACATAGTTTCCTCCTCTCTTCCGAAGTCAACATGAATGACTACACTTAAATATTTATCTAACGCGTATTTTCAGTCGAACCAGGAAATAATAAGTAAAGGAGCTGAAAGGTCCAAACGGAAAGAAAACACAGGCTTTGTGAACGTCCTGCTAGAAACGGCCTTTTCCTGCCTCCTTTTCTCAACTCGTGTCCAGGACAGACTTGGTTTAGGATGAAGGGATATATTTGTTCAGAATGAGCGGATTTATTTATAAGGTAAGACGACAATTACATGTTTTTGTAGTTTTTATAGAAATGTGCGTAAAGATTGCAGAAAAGAAACATAACCAGCAAACTGCTGTTACTTTAGCAACCAGCAGCAGCTTTAATCTGCCACAGCGATTATTTATGAATAAAGGCCAGAAAAACATGAAGCCTAAAACCAAAGCACTGCATCAGACCGAATGTTTTGTTCTTTGAGTGGGAAATATGTCGTTGAACTGAAACGTAAAGTGGGATTTTCGTCAGTTGCTGTGGCAACGAGTCTGCCTGTAGCTTCAGAGAGCGAGAGAAATGGTTCTGATTTGTAGTTTGGTTTTTGGATCCTAGCACTCAACGAATAATAACTAGATTTGTTAGTTTTATTGAGTTAACGGAATTATTCTACCGCGGCATGTAAAAGAATAGTCTTTCTTCTCTCCAGCAATCTGCGCATGCGCGAAATTTCACTATGTAAACAATAACATGCAGGACTTTATATTAGTAAATCTGATTAGGATTAAGTCAGTGCCTCACCGGCTACGAACCAATTGATCCTGAATATTCTGAATATTTCCAGAATAGAAATCGGATGGACTCTTTTAACATTGTCTGTCTGCAGCTCTCCACACTTTAAATCAAAGTTGTTCATGTCTGGAAACCAGCTGGTGATTCAAACCGTCTCTGCAGAGGACAGCAGGCTGTACTACTGTGGGATGAAGCAGAACGATCAGATGGTTTACAAAGAAAAAAAACCTTCAGTCTATCAGGTGAGCAGCAAAGACTTTGAACTCAGCACCGATCAAAGGTTTTGCTGCTTGAATATTGATTTGATGGAAACATTTCTTTGTATCACTGCAGCTCAGTGCTGCTTTACTGGGCGAGGAAGAGGAAGGTCCAGGAGGAAGAAGCTCCTCCAGTCTGCCCAGCAAGGATCTGAACCGGTCCCATCAACGTCGTTTTCTTCCGTTTGAAACGTGAGACAGAGTTTAAATTGTTTCTGACGGTAGTCAATAAAAACCGGAGCGTGTTTTGACCCTGATCTGTTTGTATCCACGGATTGTTAAATGACATTTAATGGCATTTGATTTAGTTTAGTCAATATTAAGGAAGCCAAACAGAAAATCCACATCATGAATCGTTGAAGGTTTTCTCTGCTGACGTTTAGAAGTCAAACTATTAATGTTTCCTGATCTGAACCTCATTGTTGACATTGTTTTATCTCTATTTAAAAAAGCTTCAGGTGTAGAAATGTTGGGTAAATTATATATATTATTATCAAATATTTGTTGTTTCATGTAGCTTTTTAGTTTGACATATATCATGTTCTTGAGTTATATACCTTTATTGTTTTATCTTAGCCTAAAGAATGTTTTTATGTTGTTTCTTTCCTCCAGAAAGCCTCTCTGAAGAAAAACAGCGACGACCAGGTCCAACAGGGTTTATCGGTCAGCAGAAACCTCGTCCTTCCTGACCCGTTAGATCGCTGTAAAACCGTCGCAGTGAAGACGTACAACTTGCTCTGTTTTACCGTATCTGGAACAGAATAATCTAGCGTGTAGATAACATGTGTCTAGATAGTGACTGACATTTGCGTAGCAATTATGCGATTGAAGTGTTTTTCCCCACCCTTTGAGAAATTGCAACGCTCTCTGTGACAGGGATCCTAACGGCAATAAAAAGGGAGAACGGACACACGTTTTCAGAACGGAAGAGATTTGTGAACTGAAAACATTTCTCTGGCTGTTTCTCCTCGCGAGTACAAAAGAATGTAACTCTTTTGTCTTTCTTTGTTTGTTTAAGTAGTCTTTAATAGGTGTTAAACCTGACAAGAAAGGCATTTTGTCTTATTTTAAAAAAGTAATAAAATGATGTTTATAGTGATGTATATGTGATAATGTATGAAATCAGCTCCAGTAGCTCATGAACTGCAGAAAGTTCCAGTTGTAGAAGATTAGGTTGTTTTGAAATGTTATTTGAAGACGCTGTGCAGTTTCTATCCACTAGACGGCGACATTCCGCAGCCTGCTGGGGACAATTGATGATTTGATTGTCTAAATTTAGTTTTATTGATATAATTTAAGGTCAATTATTATGTTTGTGAGAAGGGCTTTATGAATAAGCTGTATGTATTTATATTTATGTAAAAGTGACACATTTAGGCAAAAGGTTTTATATATTTCTGTTGTCTTTGGACCAAAAAAGGTTCATATGACCAAAGTCCCCAGAAAATGATGCGAATGGACCCAAAAGCAGAAAAGTGCAGCACAATCATCATACTAAAAATGACAAGAAGAGACTGAAAGTGAACGAATCATCCGGTGGAGCTCCGGAGGACGTGATTAGCGCTGATTGGAGTCAGCTGTGGGGAACCGGATAAAAAGGAAGGGGATGAACCAGAGGCGTTTAGTTGAGCTCTGGATCAGGTTCGGTTCAGTGGGTCTCCAGGTTGTGCTCCAGGTAAAGTCAGCCAGGCTCTCATACTTGACGAATGATTGTTTGAGTGTCTAAAATGTGAATTAACTTCTCTCCGTTTTTCTCTCTCCAGAGTTTTTCAGCGTCGTGTCCATCTGTGAGTCCACGGGTGGTTTTCATCTGCAGCCGAGCGGCTCTTTAAAACTCCATGAAGCGTTTGGAGCGGCGATAGTAAAACCTGTTTTCAGAGCAGCTTCCTTGTTGGGTTTGTATTTGGTGCAAACTTTTAGTGTTGTCGCTGTGCGTCGGTGTGAATCCAGACATTGTTTGACGTTTAGCGTGACGTTTGTCCCCGCAGCTTCCAGTCCGCCGCAGACAGCAGGTGAAACGGATTGTGACTGATTTCTGGTTCATGGTCAAACACAGGTTGGTTTATTTGTGCATTAGTTTTTGAAATGACAATGTGGTGTTTAAACATTTGTCTTTGTTTTCAGAGAAACTAATATTTTTTCCAGTGCAGTTGACTGAAACAGAAGCTGCAGCATCTTAATGCATAAAAACGATTTAAAGTGCCTCAGTGTGTAACTGATCCATGTCAGAACCCATTGTGTCTCTACAGATCTCCGTGGAGCCACAGCTTCCTGGTTCGGTTCACCATGTTGGACGAGCTGACAGCAGCTGATTTAGATTGTAGTGTTTGTGGAGGAATGATCGGCTGCTGCCTATGTAGCTCCTGACAGGTGAGTCTGTAAATGTATAGTGAATTTATTCATTTCATTTTTAATGTGCTTAAATGCCATTAGTAGCGGTTTCCAGTCTAGTTAAAATGAGACTTTATGTTCAGCAAACGTTTATTTGTGGTTAAACTCATCAGTAACATAGTTTTTTTTTTTTTTGTCTGCAGAGCCTGGAGGTGAACTTTGACCTGAAGTTGCCCTGGTTCATTGTCCTCCTCCATACAAGTAAAATGTTTAATCATAAAGTTGTTTGTGTCCTCCAGTTTTTTTTTTTCCCCCCCAGATCGTCTTTGCTGAATACCAAGTGAGCCAGATGTGCAACAGGTGTGGAGCCTTGTTTCCATGGTTACAGGCATGGCCTGCTTATTGGTGAGTTTTTCAAGAAATGCAAGTGTTGTAAAGAAGAACCCAGAGACTTTGTTCAGAATGAGTGAAACTTTATTTGTTTTTCAGATTGAGTCAAGCAGAATCTTGAAGAGGTTCCTCTGCCTGGTGAGTAAAGAAATGTGACAATATGTTTTTTCTGTCTTTGCAGGTTTCCAGCCATCATGATCTGTACTGAAATGTTTTGCATCTTGTGTTAAATACATGTGATTGTTGCTACTTTTGAGTAGCAACAATCACATGTATTGAGTTTTTTGTTTAAATAAAAAGTAAAAACCGTGCTTGTTTCATGTGCCTTTTCCTCTTTTAGACCCTTTAAAGTTAAAGTTAAAGTTAAAGTTACTCCATATTCTGTGCAGGGTCAATGATCACACAGGAGACACTTTGATTTGTCTTTAATGAAACAACATGAAGAGATGATGCCATCTGGAAGCTGCACTGGCTGGAGAGAGAAATGAATCTGTCTGAAATAAAGACAAACATTATAAAAGTTAATCACTGGCTGTAATAAAGTCAAGTGTCAACTCTTACCTTTCATCTCTGCTGGTTTCTATGGAAACAGTCTCTTCTTCCAGCCCATGATCTCCTGTGTGGAGAAACAAATCCTTCAGTTTCTCATTAACAGAATTGTTCAGGTTTTGCTTCATAAACTTTCCTACTAACCTGCCTTGTTCTTGACAAAGTGGCCTCTTCTGGAGAGCAGCAACCGCAGAGAAGAAACTTTCAGTCACCTCAACATTGATGCAGACGGCTCTTCTGATGGAGTGATGACATCCACAAAGCCTGGAAAACAAAAACTTCTTTTAATAAAACATTATCTCAAAGTTGTTCCAATATAATTCTTTTAACTTACTGTGTGAATCTTTCATTCATCCTGCTTTGTTAAACTAACAGTTTCACTCAACCACACATAGATCCAGGTCAGTGATGACGGGGCAACCCGGTTACAGCAGGCGGTTCTGGCTGAGCTGAAAGTCAGAAACATTCATAAAATACAGGTTTTACTTTTTCAACACTGCATCTACTACAATACATGACATCTTCCTTTCAACAACTCCTATCAAAATATTCTTAACCTCATTAGGAAAAAACAAATAAAAGTGTTACTATATACATATGTAACTCTTCCTCTACACTTTTGAACATTTTCTTTTAGCTCTGACAATCTGTGGTGCCTATTTAAATTAACTGACTATTCTTATCTCTATTGTGTCACTTACAGAGTGAAGTTCAGGAACCTGTAACTTAAACTCTAGGACCGCATGCAGAGATTTGGCCCTTCGCTTTGACACATTCTTTAAAGTAAATCCATGAGCAAACAAGATATTTACAGCATGACCAAAATACAGATTCAGGATGAAATCAGACATGATGGTTTCTCAGGAGTTGCTCTGGTAACCAGTGAGGGGAAACTGAGGCTGGACCACCTGCTGAGCAGTGACATCACTTCTGGAGGATGAAACCACTGAACTAAATCTATTGACTCTTCATGTCAGAAACATTTCATACATATTTATCATTTTCACATTAAGCCTCTATTGAAGATGTTTTCTTTAGGATCCATGTTACTGTGATGACAGTAAAGTTTCATATAATTCAGAATAAATATCAAAGCTCTACTTCTACACACAATCAGTTGGATAATTTATGATAATACTGATATTAACCACACATCTTACAATTATTATGATCTTCACCAATTGGAAAAAAACATAAAAATACTTTTAAAAAAACAATTAAAGAATAAAACAAATAAAAAAACACATAAAAGCTACTAGTCAATCATACCAACGTCTCCAGAGGACTGATGAATATTTTACTGCATTATATTTAATGTTAGTAAACAGAAGAATCGTTTTATTATTAGACTCATTTAAAAAATTAATACATTTATACATAAACTTTATTAAAACAGCCATCAAAGTGCTGATGCAGCAAATACAAACACTTCACTGGTTCTGATCCATCTGGGTTTATTTAGCTAAAATCTCAATACATCATCATAAACAACCTTCAATCTCTGAAGACTGACTTTTTAAACATTACACAACAAGTGCAATGATGTGGAATAATTACTATAAGTTGTGTTGTTCTATGTTTATTCCCACCAACATAAATCTATCTGGGTCAGAACCAGACGGTTTCCCAGCCTTTGGATCAAACTCATGTGTTTCTCTGCCTGGCAGAATTTCATTACTGATTGTCCTACAAACTCTCTGTATTGTGATTCATTCATTGGTTTCACTTGTAAATAGTGTTTTTTCTACAATTTATCTACACAAGTTCAGTTTCACTTCAACAGAATCCAAACTTACAGAAAATGTTATTTACCTGATCATCCAACCTGACAGTAAACATCATCAGAAAAACAATCTGTAAACACATGAACAAGATATTTTAATTCATTTCACATATTCAATAAAGTCCCAGGCAGCTTGAAATGTAAAAATACTCAATTATTTTCCTCCTTAGTGCCACAGATCAAGATGAAACTTTTTGATTTGAACATCATGTAGTTCTACAGATGATGAACTTAAACTACAAATAATCAGCATTAAATGATTAATAATCGTTCATATAAACATTAAACACCAGAGGAGATCAAAATCTTCCTTCTCTGACATGAAAGGATGCAGAAACACAGTTGTTTCATCAACAGGTCAGACATCTTACTGTATATCTGACCACACCAGGTTGGTTACATTTCATATTTAGTTTTCTTTGATTTATACAATCAAAAAACACAGAAAAATCATAGAATGTTTGCAGTTATAATTATTTTAACCATATATAAATACAAATCAGTGTCAGGTTTGGACTTGGAGACAAAAATATCTTTACTAGTTTTGTCTAAATAATTAGTTCAGACTTTACACAGTCTACTATCTAGTGCTATAGATCTATAGTTATCAGAGCTGACAATGTTTTTAATTACAGGAAGTAGATTCATCAAGTTATCAAGAATAAAGCCAAACATAATAAAACCAGTGAAACACAAGGAAAGTAGAGTGGTGACCTTTGACCTGTCATATTTAAGATGTTCTGCTGAAATAACATCCGTTCCTATAGATTTATTTACAGACGGTTATTTCATTCCCTGATAGACATCCTGAGTTATGATACTTTCTACAGTACTGACCTTTTCTACTTGGAAAGGTTCACAGATAAATAACTTGTTGATAAATCTACAATCATATTCTCCTCATCGACGATGTGAGAGATAATTTACTGTTGTTATAGTTTTAACCTCTTTCCAAAAGGCTTTTATATCTTTAACTAGGAGCCTTTTGGCCAAGCAGTCCGTCCTCATGGTTTGTTCATTCTGTCATATTTCTGTTTTACCTCCATTTACCTGCTAGAAGTAGCAGCTTCACTGAGATATTTAGAGACAAATCTGTGTTCCAACCTGCTCTGTTTTTATCTTTACATCACTTTTATTATGTCACAATATAATCCGGTTTTATGTCCAAGATTACAGAAGTTAACAGTCTGTACAAGTCGCTGCCTCTCTTGGTAATTTAAAGGTACGTTACAACTGATCGGTTTGATGATAGTAACAGGATATTTGTTCAGAAAATAAACAACACCACTCTACATGTGTCTCATTTTCATTACTATTTACAGTTGTGGGTAAATGATCTAATTCACAGCTTGAAGGTGATAAACAGGAGACACTAGTGATGTTTGTCTCAAGTCCAGAGACCAAACCTTGTGTCGGTGCGTATTGCTTTCAAAGTCACCTGATCGATACAGGAACTGTTTCTAAATGACGCTGATTCACCAAACTGTGTTTATAAGGAAGTGAATCTGTCAGTGGGATGAATTTGACTAAATTATTCTTCATCTTTTACTTTGGAGCCTCAACACAAACTAAAGGTTTCATAGTTTGGGACCATTTTGCTCTTATGTCAGAAAACAAAACATTGATTTTCACTTTGTTGTTTCATCCAGTTTTTTTCTGTTTCTACTTGATCTGAATCCAAATTCAGATGAAATTGACTCTTAGTTTACTTTCATATTATGTTTGTCCTTTTAAATTATACATTTCATATTTTTATTCTTGAATTAAACCTCCATAAATAAAGACAACCCCGCTATAAATAAATAAAAAACGACATTTCCTGCAAAACACATTCATAAAGATCTACATACAAAATAAATATAAAAGACAACATTTAATTTATATAAACAATATACAGTGTCACTAAAATCAGTTTTCTTTAAATAAATCCACCTCCTCAATGTTGAGACATTATAGTGAATCAGAATGAAGTAACAGATTCACCAGGATAAACTCAGATATGCAGCCATCAGTTGCTTTTTATCTATTATTTAATTGTTTACATTTTTATTTCTACAGCAGGAGAAGTTGTGTTGGAAAAACTTATTTTTTGAATGACAATTTGTGAAAATACAACACAAAAAAATAAACAGTCCACAATCATCCTCATTCCAAACACTTTCATTTTCATCACTTGGTTCATGTTCTCGTTGTTTATTGACTGTATCGAAGAATAACATATATATTTAGATTTAAATGAAGATATGACATAATGCAATATATAATAAAACACAATGACTTCAATCTTATTGTTTAGACCAGGTCATCTAATCATTCTGCCAACTGCGTTGCCTGTAGGGACTTTTAACGTCCAGCAGGTGTCAGTATTCAGTGACGATATCGATACAGTTTAGCTTTGGGTCAAAACGACACGTGACCCCTCATTTACCCATCACTAGTAAACACATTGTAAAAGATATTAATGATACGATGGTCCAGCAAACAAACTATGACAGGTTTCACTTGTAGAAGTGAAACTAGATGCTGGGAAAACTTCTTTACTTGAAATTATTTAATTAGAATCTGTACAAAAAGGAATCAGAGTTTTTATCTGCATTCATGTGACACATAGATACTTTTTCACTTCTCATTTTGCATAAAAGAGCAAAAATAAGCAAGTTTATTAAGGTATTCATCTTCATTATGATGACATTCATATGGAGCATAGACATTTACAATAATTATTTATTTATAATGTTGTTAATGTGATTCACTGAGTCCAGGTTTCTTTTCCTAAATATAGCCACCCCTATAATATTATATTTACTCATTTTTGGTCTAGTTTTAGTCCCCATTATTTCTAATTACATTAAATAGAATGTCATTTTTATTTGCCATATTTGGGGAAATTTCAGGCTTACATGGATTAAGATTGGAGATGCAGACTGCAGAAATGCTGATCTTGCATTTTAGAAAATGTAATCTTAATTTTTTTTTACCCTCATAAATGATTTCTGAATATATTCACATTACCAATATTCATGAGCCCCTATGGATGACTCGTGGTTGACCTCGTGAGTTTTTAGATGCTTTTCTGTTAATAAAATACTTTTATTTACTTTTCCATACCTGCTGAAAGCTCCAAACATCACAATACAACCTTATTTCTAAATAATAGAAGTTTATTTGCGCTGATTTATTGAATCACATCTAAACAATAATGCCTTCATTTTACCACCGTGTCTGCATTGCATACAGTGTGTCAGTAACTCACAGGTAGAGCTGAAGGTCCGACCACAGAAAACCACGAACCGCTCCGGAGCCGCTGCCCACCTCCACGAACACGCAGGGGCTGCAAAGAGCGAATAGGACCCACAGTTACACCGTTATCACGGATATACGATACCAGCGGATGAAATGCAGCGATACTGTCAAAACTTCATTACGCCATTAAACAAAAACTCTCACGTCTTCTCCTGCATCTTATCAATCCAGTAGCTTAGCAACCTTGAGCTGCTATTAGCCTCTATTTTACCGAGAGCTAAAAGTTTTGACCCGACGGTCCAGAAATGTGATAATTATCATGTTACTTCATGTCTCTGTTAAGAAGGAGTCAGTTTTTCTTCAACATTTTGAATTCCAGCGTGTGTTAATGAGTCTTTGTCGGTGAAATGTTTGCTACCTTGCGGGTGTGTCCTCTGCAGCGGCCATCTTGGATTGTGCTAAAGAGGAGGCCCGCCCCAAACACAGCTCCTTTGTAGAACGAGCTGCAGTTTGATTGGCCTGAGGAAATTGACAAGGTGGAGTTTAACTAGTTAATAGATGGACTGCTGGATGTAAAGGCTGCCATTTTGAAAACTGCTTTGGTGCAAGTGACTCAATAAATAAAATTTGTTATCAGAACAGCCAAAGTTTGACTGAATTCTTCTTTCCACACCTTTAGACTGAGAGCCATTAGTTGATCTTTGTAAGTGAGTAAAAGTAAACAAAAACTAATGGAGAACAACTTCAGCTCTACATGCAACAAGTTTGAAATTAATTCATCATCTCTTCTTCTTCTGGTGGTTTGGAAGTGACGTTTATATTTCATTTGTTTTTATGTCATAATTGAAGGAAAATGGCAGCTGAGATCCTTCCTGATGAGATGAACAGAACCTCGGAGCATTAAGAAAAGCATTTGGGTCTGAGGTTGCTGGTTCCATCCCTCAGTTTGGCTTTGTTCTTTCCTCGTTTAAAGCAAAACAGAGCAAGAAGCTTCTGGATTCAAACAAAGGAAGACTTCAGTGTTTCTGGTTGGAGCTGGACATCTATGAATATAATAATTATTCATCTTTAATTCTGGTTGCATTCAAAAGGCCCAGTTACTCTGAAGTAAAAACAACTTCAACTCCTTTACTTCCACGTTTTCCTCTCTTTGTATCCACAGTGATCTGAACCGTGAAACTATGAGGTCAGATTTGAACCTTTTCAGGTTTTTCTCTGTTTTCAGCTCATTTACAGCCAACATTTTATTGCAGGAAATCGTTTCAGGAAGGAACCAGAAGATTCAGGACTCTGGGAGTTGTGACTGTAACCCACCTGAACACTGAGGCCCCAGAGCGCCCCCTGCAGGATCTGCTCCACCATCTCTGTTTCCAGCAGCAAATCAATCATCTGTTAGTCCAGACAGAAAAGCTGAAGCTGTCAATGAAGCTGAGCAGCAGAAACCCAGAAGAACTGGAAGCATCAGCAGGAGATGAACTGGACCACTAGGATCACTGATGCTGCAGCTGAGGAAGAGGAGGACGATGAAGGTGAAGATGCCATCCTCACACTTCCTGTTTATCAACCAAAGAAAGCAGAAAATCAGCTGAAGAAGAAACGTGAGGAGCGAGAGTCGTCCTGCGCCCTCTAGTGGCTGATTGGACTACTGCACTGGGAGAACTGGACCTTGACGCTACTGCAGCTGCAGTTTTAACACCTACATTTAAACTTAACCTTTCAAATCAAACCATATATTTCTTTACTACAATATTTCTTCATTGCTCCTTTTAACAATTAAACTTAATACATATCTTGTGTTTTTATTAAACCTTTATATCCGTGTTTTCAGAGTCCAGGTGTAATTTATTAGAGAAACTCAACATCTGCTTTATTATAAAAACATTTTCTTTCTACTTTACTTTAAATAAAAAAACAGTTGTATATAACAAAAATAAAAACAGTAATATCTAACGTATTAATTCTTCACTGTCTGGTTGTCGATTCTCAGTTGGAGAAAATAACTAACAAAACAAAACATAAAATATATTATTGACATTTTTTATTGTAATTTTCTACAAATAAAAAGTTTGCATCTGCACTTGTGATGGACAGGCCATACAACATTATTATTATTATTATATGAGTCGTTCTCATTTGGGCCATCAGTGAATTTCTAGGAGACAAAATGAAACATTTGGGGCTTTTTTGACTCCAGAAGTTCAACCTCCAGGTTTTCCATCGCTGATTGTTGCTGCAAACTTCAGCAGAGAATCGATCAATTGATCACAGCTGCTGCTGCTCACGTCTCGCCCACAAAAAGAAAGGTGGTAACGTCAGGAAATAGAAAGAGCTCTTAGTTTGACAAAAATAAATGATGTTAAATATGTTTATTTGCAGGTTTATTCAGACAAATTATACATCTGTCAAGAAAACAAAGGAGTCCGTTAATTAAACCGATAACATCCATCAGAACAATGAGGAAAATTCTTTGTTACAAGATCTCATCCATGCTGTTACATTCATTACTTGGTTGGCGTTTTTGTATATTCATGTCAGAAATATGTTGTGTTTTTCTGGAGTTCAGTGAGATTTTGGTCAGGGGTTATTGGACAAGTGTTGAAACCTGGAGATACAACAGTCTAAAGTAGACGTCCTGAAACAGTTAATAAAGTATCATGAAAGAAAAGGAGCCTAGTAAAAAACACAACAGAATAATAATATGAAAACATTAACTTTCTGATAAAATCAAATTCCCAACAATAACTATGATGCAAAACTTATTTATGTATTTTCTTGGAAATACACTATTTCCAAGCACTGTTCAGGTAAAATCACTCAATCAGGTTTATTCATATATTGTGCATAATATAGCGAGAGCTCATAGGACAATCAGTAATGAAGCAAGTCTGGATGCAAAGCACTGCCAAGAAAAAACTACACATGGGTTTTATGCATGGTTATGGGATGCAGCTGTGGAAAACAAACTTCCAACCTTGTACATGAAACCCAAATAGTTATTTTGGTGAGAGTTCATAAGCATTTCATATAACATGACTAGCAGATGTGACCTTATTGTAATTTTTCCATCACAATATATATATCTATATTTTTTTCAGATAAAAGATGGATGTTCCTGAAAACTGCTCTAAGATCAGAGTTTCTGTGGGACATCCAGTTCTAAACTGGTTCAACTGGTTTCTGTGATGGAAGCTGAAGTTTCTCTGCAGTTTCCAGTAAAGCATCTTGTTCTCTGAGGAGCTTTGAGGAACATTTTCATGTCAACAGAAGGAAGAAGCAGCAGAGAAAAGAGGGTTGAAGTGTCTTTCATGGCTTCAAAGCTGAACTGGAAATGATTCCCATGTTTCCATTCTCAGACCAGTTCTGGTTCCAGGATGAAAATGAACCAGAGAGAATAAAGATCAACTTTCCAGTTGAATCCAGTTCAGATCAAAACTGCATGAAGCCTCTAAATGGAGCCCAGTTTGAATTGGATCTTTATTGATCCAAAGAGACAAACAATATCAGACACTAAATAACAGACATGAGAAAACAAACAGGAGGAAAATCTTGGAGGTCAGAGGTCATCATCATGATCCAGTCAGAGTCTCTTTAGACTCAAACTGCTGCAGCTTCAACCTCTGAGGATCAGCAGGACACAGAGATCATTCTCTACTTTACAGAGATCAGAACCTGCAGAGAGAAGAAGGAAGGAGAGATCAGATCAGTGAGTGTTTCCAGACTCTCTCCAGCAGTCAGTGACGCAGCACATCCAGTCGATGGTTTCCAGGCTGCAGTCAGACTGATCTCAGAGCTGTGACCAAGATGAACCTGATCAGTTGTTTCTTGTTGAACTGAGAGAACAATCAGATCTGAGATCAGATCTGCTGCTGCCACAGTTTGATGAATGAGGACCACTGACTGTCTCTAGACATGTTGGACGGCTGGACGCTGGAGTCCAGCTGGACTTCCTGGAGACATGGACACAGCAACAACACTCATCTTCACACCCACACAAACACAGGAACACAGCAAGCTGCTGCTCCTCTGATTGGCTGATTGCTGTCTCTGTGTCCAATCAGGAAGCCTGAACCATTCTCCTCCCACTGAGAAGCTGCAGCTTTACTGGGAACACTGGATCTTTGCTTTGATACTAACTGGGTTTAGTTCAACATGCTGACAGGAGATGAAATCACTACAAACATTTACTTACTCTACATCATCTACAAGATCCTTCAGCTGCTGAACATCTGAATCCTTCAGGTTGTTGTCTCTCAGGTCCAGTTTTGTCAGATGGAGGCTGTTGGACTTCAGAGTTGAAGCCAAATAATCACAGCTGATCTTTGACAAACTGCATTCCTTCAATCTGAATAAAGAATAAAAGATGAGCTGAACCAACAGGATGCAGGTTAACCAGTCCAACAGAACCAGTTAAAGATTCTCATGAATATTAATGCCAACAAGCTGCTGCTTCAATAAAGACCTGCTGACTTCAGAACCAGAACCAGAACCAGAACCTGGTACTGGGTCGTATTCTGTTGGAGGATTTTAGTCAGTAAAATCATTCCAGGTTCTGATCAAAGTGTTGAAGCATCAATCATTGATTATTGATTTGTTCCTGTCAGATTCCAGGATTCACTTTTCTAGACTGGGTTGAATGACCTTTGACCTGCTTCAAATGAGGGGGATTTCTACACACCGGGGGTCCGAATGCTGTCCTGTTCTGACCTCAGGTCAGCGGGTCCAACTCAGTTACACAGAGGGACTAAATTAAACTCTGGATCCAAGTCCAGGAACAAACTCAGAAAATATTGATTAGAACAGAAGAAATGAACTTTGATTTATGATCAATTATAAATAATTAATCACAGAAATATTGATAATTATATTATTAAAATACCCCAATTTCTCCAGTCTGCAGCCTTCAGTCTGTAGAGAACCACAAAGATCCTTCAGTCCAGAATCTTCCAGGTTGGTTTCGATCAGGTCCAGTTCTGTCAGATGGGTCGGTTTGGACTTCAGAGCTGAGAACAGAGAAGTCCAGCTGGTCTCTGACAAACTGCAGCCCAACAATCTGAATAAAGAATAAAAGATGAGCTGAACCAACAGGATGCAGGTTAAAACTGAAATATGAACAAATAAATAATAAAAATGTAGAAAATTAATTTCCCTGAATGTAAAAGAAACTTGATGAACTGATTCCAACATCTGATCCAGTCAAACTGGTTTAAAGAGTCCAAACCAGCAGAACCAGAACATTTGATCAAAACAGAAACTCAAAGTTTTTCTAAAAGTTTCTCAGGATCTTAAATTCAGTCGGATGTTTTTTTCTCTCTCCATGTTTCCTTCCAGACTCTGTATTATCTGACTGCTCTGTTCCATCATTTATCTACAGATATTTTATCTCTCCAGTTTTTGTTCATTAATCTATTAATAATGTTTTCTTGCTGGTTGTATTTTAACTGCAGCTCATTGATAATTATGACAGATGTAAACAAGTTTATTTCAATCCGTCTAATTCAGCGTTTTACAATTTCCATTACTGCTCACATTCTGAAAGTTGATCATTTTCTCATTTTGTGCTGATTCAGTTACTGAAATATCAACTAGAAAATATTGAGTCTTTTCTCTGTCAGATTGATGAGGGTCATTTAGTTCAAGTTCTGAATCCTTCATCAGAGATGCTGCAGAAACGGGAACATTATCATAAAGGAACAACAGGATTGTGAAGATGAATCATTTTAAATCTATTTTCCAGGTAAAACATGAGAATGATTTCAGTGAACTGATGAAGCTTGTTGCATATAAAGGTAAGATCTCATTTCCTGTCCTACAAAATAAGAGCTGAATCAAGATGTTTGAACAAAATGACTTAAACACCAAAACCTTCACAAAGTCAGTATTTACTGCAGGACTGTTAATGAATTATCTTTCTATTATTTATGCCTCCTTAACAGAAATATCAATAATTATATTTGTTAGAGAATTTTCGGTATTATCATTTTGTTATTACTTTAGTTGAAATTCAGTCTGTTTAAAGTGTTCTCTTCCTTGTCTGTTTATCTTCAAGTGAGCAGTTGATTAGGTTACATGTTTACAACCTCTGTTCTTTTTACGACCTCTGCCCCCTTGACTGTTTTTCTTTGACAATAAAACAGGAGCTCGCGTGAAAGGAAATCAGAACTCTCTTTGAAAACAGCTTGGAGAAGCTGCTTCGGAGACTTCTCCTTTTGCAAAAGCTTTGTCATAAAATTCACATATACGTGTCTGTAGTTCTTTTATTTAGGTATATAGGAAAAGTACCCATCAATATTATTAAAATACCTCAATGTCTCCAGTCTGCAGCCTTCAGTCTGTAGAAAACCACAGAGATCCTTCACTCCAGAATCTTCCAGGTTGGTTCCGGTCAGGTCCGGTTCTGTCAGATGGGTCGGTTTGGACTTCAGAGCTGAGAACAGAGAAGTCCAGCTGGTCTCTGACAAACTGCAGAGAATCAATCTGAATAAAGAATAAAAGATGAGCTGAACCAACAGGATGCAGGTTAAAACTGAAATATGAACAAATAATAAAATATGGAAAATTAATTTAATTAAACCAGTCTGATTAATTTCCCTGAATGTAAAAGAAACATAAAGAACTGATTCTAATATCTGATCCAGTTAAACTGGTTTATAAAGTCCAAACCAGCAGAACCAGAACTTTTGATCAAAAAAGAAACTCTGGATGAGTTGAACTATTTCTTTACCAAACTGAAACATCTCCATCATTAATTAACATCATTTGAATTATTTTACACATTTTTGTTAATCAAAAACATTTTAAAATCAGAAAAACAAAGTTCAATAATCTCAAAGTCTGAAATAAGAAAAATAATTAATTTACAAGGTAAAATGTTTGAGATTTTACTTTGTAAATTAAACAGGTTTTTTGGGAAAAAAATTTTTGAAGAAAATTATTAATTAAACTAATGATTAATTTATCAATGAATGATTTTATTGGATAAATAATTAAAACAAACCTCAGATTCTTCACTTTACTGACTGAACTCTCCAGGATCTCAACCACGAGCTTCAGATCAGATTCTCCAAAGGATTGATCTCCCAGTACGATCTGATTTATTTCCAGTTCAGTCAGATCTGGGTTGGACTTCAGCGCTGAGGCCACAATTTCACATTCATCCTGATAGAGCTCACAGCCACCAAGTCTGTGATTAGAGAAGAAATAAAATCAGTTCTAATAAAATCAATCTGGATCAATAACAGACTAAAATATGATAACAGTGATGTCATCATCTGATCAACATCTGATCTTCAATTTACTGAGTTTGACCCCACAGAGAATCAGTTCAGTTCCTGGTTAAAGTCCAGGTTCTGGTTCTGGTTCTGGTCCAGGCTTCATGTCCTCAGACCTTCAGCTGCAGTCAGATGTTGAAGATCTTCTATCATCTGTGAAGGAAAGTTCAGTTTTCTCTGCAGCATCTGATGGAGCTGCAGCATCAGAGCCTCAAAGGAGCTGCAGCAGCTGATGAAGAGGCTGACTGAGCTGAATGAAGGAAACTACTGGAGATGATGGAGAGGAGGAGGAACTGCTCACAGCTGGGACTTGGACTAGACCCTTTGGCTCCTTGAGATCTTCCACCAGGCAGGAAGTGAGTTAGAAATGAAGTGAGCAGAGCAGGAAGCCCAGCCTGCTGTGGACCTCTGGCATCTCTGGGTTTGTTTAGCCAATATCTGCTGCAGCATCTAGAATCATCATCATCATTAATAATAGTAGGATATTCTATAGAAACAAAGTTCCCAGCAGCAGGTTATTAAATGCTGCCACAGAGGAAACTGGGAGCAGAAACCAAACACATGATGCTCCCAGTTCTGTCTCCGTTCATCTGCTGGATTTGATGCTTTAACAAAGTAGAAAGTGGACAGTCGTCAACCTGCTGCAGCTAAAAGCTTCAGATTGTTCTGGTCGTCCTGCAGAGCAGCAGCAGAACCGGTCCTGCTGCTGCTTCAGGTCTGAACCTCTCAGACTGTTGATCTGAGAGGAACTGGGACAAACTGGTTGGAAGAGGGAACCATGTCTCTGCAGTGGTCTGTCCATCGTCTCAGAGGAACAAAGGTTTGGATGTCAGAAGAAATTGTTGCTAAACTCCTGAAGAGCTGAAGACCAAAACCCCTGGAGGATACGGAGCGTTTGGGTCCAGCAGCATTTTCATGGTGAAGCAGTGAAAGTTCTCCAGTAACTAGAAGAGGCTGGGATGTCTAAAGAGTTGAAGCTCATGTCTCTCCAGGTCTTCATGGAGGACAGCTAACAGCTTCAACAAAGGCTGCAGATGAAGAGCTGATGAGGAAAATGGTTCCAGCTCTGGAAGCTCAGAGTTCTCAGAGCTTTGGGAGGATCTGACAGAAACCAGAACTTTTTCTGGACCAGACAACAATCAACACATTTTGGTCTCATTTACAAACTCAGAGGAAACTAGTGGGAGGAGGAAGAGGTGAGGATGATGATGGAATGAAGAAGATCAACACTGTTCACAAAGTTTCTAATTAAAGCAACGGTTTATTTTAATGGTTCAACTTTTCATTAAACCTAAACAATTATTTTATAAAAACAGTCAAAGATCCTAAAAGGTGAATTATGGAGTAGCGGCTCAATGAATGAAGAGAAGATTAAAGTTTAAAAAGTCTCTCTGACTGATTGGATCTTAGAGAAAATAGATTTTCTAGTTATGAAGGTTTTTATTCATTTCAACCTGAAAACTGATAAAAAGTTAAACATTTTTAAAATGATCAAAATGTGTAAAAACCAGAAGCTGCAGCTGTCCTGGATGATCTGAATGTTTAGATGTTTGAATGGATGAAATAATCCAGAGGATGAAGGAAGAAGTTAAAGACCAAAAACATCCAGAAGCAACTTGAAGAAGAAGAAGAAACAGGAGGACAATATTGCTGAATCAGCATCACACAATGAAAACATCTGGACTCACCGAGCCTTTCTGCAGTTCCTCACAGCTGGAACCAGTCTCAGTCGTTCATCCCATGATGTGTTGTACTTCTCCAGGTCCAACTCATCCAGAACCTCTGACATCAGCAGCATGAAGGCCAGAGCTGAACAGTCAGTATCTGAGAGCTCCTTCCCTGAATCCAGCAGCCGTTGGATCTCCTGATAAAATTAGAGATCGTTCATCTCCATCAGACAGTAGAAGATGTTGATGCTTCTGTCAGGAGAGATTCTATCAGTGTTCATCTTCTTCAGGTTGGTGATGATTCTCTGGATGGTTTCTGGACTGTTCTCTCTCTGACCCAGCAGATCTTCTAAGAAGCTCTGGCTGGACTCCACAGTGAGACCATGAAGGAAACGGACAAACAGGTCCAGGTGGCCATTTTCACTGCTGAGGGATTTCTCCATGACTTTCTTCATAAACTCATCCAAAGATAAGGACAAATAATATTTTCCCAGCAACATCTTGATCACTTTTGTTTTCCTCCAGGTGGTGAAACAGTGGAGCATGTAGACTGCAGCCAGAAACTCCTGGATGCTCAGATGAACAAAGGAGTAAACTGATTTGTTGTTCACTCCTCTCTCTGTTTTAAACATTTCAGTGAAAACTCCTGAGTACAATGAAGCATCTTTGATGTTGATGTCACACTGTTTGAGCTCTTTGTCATAGAAGATCAGGTTTCCCTTCAGCAGCTGATCAAAAGCCAGTCTTCCTAGAGACTCAATCAGCTTCCTGTTCTCTCGACTCCAGATTGATTTTCTCTTTGTTCCTCTATCAAACTTTTCCTCCTTGATTTTGAGTTGAACCTTCAGGAACTCTATGTACATCTCAGTCAGGGTCTTGGGCAGATCTCCTCCCTCTCTGGTCTCCATCAGATTCTCCAGAACTTTAGCAGTGATCCAGCAGAAAACTGGGATGTGACACATGATGTGGAGAGTTTTTGATTTCTGGATGTGGGAGATGATCCTGTTGGCCTTCTCTTCATCATCTCTGAATCTCTTCCTGAAGTATTCCTCCTTCTGGGGGTCAGTGAACCCTCTGACCTCTGTTACCATGTCAACACACTGAGCAGGGATCTGATTGGCTGCTGCAGGTCGTGTGGTTATCCAGAGGAGAGCAGAAGGAAACAGTGTTCCCCTGATGAGGTTTGTCACCAGAACATCCAGTGATCTGGACTCTGTAACATCAGTCAGGATCAGATTGTTGTTGAAATCCAGATCAAGTCGACTTTCATCCAGACCATCAAAGATGAACAGAACCTGAAACGTTTCAAAGCTGCTGATTTCTTTGGTTTTAGTGAAGAATTTATGAATCAGTTCTAATAAACTGAACTTTTCTTCTTTCAACATATTCAGCTCTCTGAAAGTGAATGGAAATATGAAATCAATGTTCTGGTTGGTTTTGCCTTCAGCCCAGTCCAGAGTGAACTTCTGTGTTAACAGTGTTTTATCAATGCCAGCCACTCCCATGGTCATCACTGTTCTGATTGGTTGATCTCTTCCAGGTGGGGTTTTAAAGATGTCTTCTCTTCTGATTGTTTCTTGTTTCCTGGATGCTGTTTCAATGTGTCTGACCTCATGTTCCTGGTTGACCTCTCTAGTTAACCCCTCTGTGATGTGGAGCTCTGTGTAGATCTGGTTCAGAACGGTTTTATTTCCATGTTCAGCGACGCCTTCAGAGAGACTCTGGAACTTCGTCTTCAGAAACTCTTTAAGGTCAGGCTGATACTGAGCAACAATATCTGAAAAAACAAAGAAAAACAAACAAAATAAAAACTATCTGCAATATTCTAACAAGTAACTGGACTAATAAAGTGTCCAGTTTGGTTCTTCTACATAAACTATGAAGGAAACATAATTCAATAACGAGAGAAAACTCAATGAAAGTTATTCCAACGTCAGTCTCAGGGCCGGCCCAAGGCAAAAGCAAACTAAGCAGCTGCTTAGGGCCCCTCAGTGGAGCTGATTTCTTTTACTAACGATTTCTATGTCATGACAATAACAAAAACACACAATTTCAACATGAAGTGATTTGTTTTTACAATATATTTGATAATGTATGTATAAATCATTATTTTATAGACAAAAAGAAAAAAAATGCTCTTGGGGTCCCTGGTGGTCGCGGTAGGTACTGCACGCTTTGCAGTAATATGAGCTGCCGTGCAGAGAGCATCCAAACGTCCAAAACTCCGGTCAGAAGAAAAGTTGGCAAAACAGTATCTCAGAAAAGGACTTATCTTTCAGGGAGACAGAAAAGAGGAAGAATAGAAAAAAGCCAAGATAAAAGTTTGTTTTAATGTGTCTTGGTGAAAAGAGATTTGTGAAGCTGCTGATAGAAAATTAGATTTATAGCGACCTTTAAGGGTTATCAGCCAAACATTTATGCTAGCGTCTTTGTGTGAAGCTGAGTTTTAACTTGAAATGAGTTTATTCTCTTGGTTGGCTCTGTATATTTCTGAGGGGTTTTTTTGCATCTAAACAGCGTGTTTGACAACATTTGCTAAATCTATCCTATATTATACATGCATAGGATGTAATGCAAACAGCACCAGCAGAGCAGGGTGATGTTTTTGTTCAGGTAACAGTTATTTAGCAATCAATTTGAGAACGTGTAGACAGAATATTAAAAGTCTGGCCAACTCCTTATTGTCACTTTCTATTGAAACATAGAAATCTTAGTTACACAGTGATTATTAATAAAGCATAGCTGAGTTTAACTAATGTTACCTTGTATGTCACTTCTGACCCGTTACTGTTTTTGAAGTTCAGTGGGGAGTTTGTAACTGAGGTCGTTTTATTTCCAGGGTTTCCCCCAGAAATCTTGTTCAGCCCGGCGGTCGGGGTGCCGAGGCGTCCACAGTGTTTTTGTATTAAAAGATGTTAAGATGACAGGAAATGTAAAAATATTAATGAATAATTAAATGTTACAGGACAAGATCATCAGTGAAATGATATTGAAAACCACAGCTATCGAGTCTTAAAAACAGGGGTCCCCAAAGTCGGTCCTCGAGGGCCATCCTGCATGTTTTAGTTCTCTCCCTGGTTTAACACACCTGGATCAAATGATCATCAGAAGGCCTAAGAAGAACACTGACATGCTGAAAAGGTTGTTGGTACTACCTGGTAGTGTCATGTGTTCTGGCCCATCTGCCTGCTTTGTTTTCCTCCTCAGCCCTTACCTCTCCAATCAGCTCATCTGGCTCACCTGCATGCTGCTGCACAATCAGGCTCATGTCATCCACCTGTTCACCAGCAGTTATATTCAGCCCTCAGGCAGGCAGACGGTGCCAGATTTTTGAAAGCCTTTGTGTGAGTAGATATCCAGCGTTTCCTCTGTACCTGACCACGATCTTGACCACGTTTTTGCCTCTCGGAGTTTACTGCCCTGTCTAGCCCTTGTCGGATTTTCTACTGGATTCTGGTTTCCGGACGTGACCCTGTTTCTGCTTTTTGACTTCTGCCTCTGCCTCGCCCCTGGATTTGTCCACCTGAAATTGCCTGCACGTGCTGGACCCTTTGCTGTACCCTGACCACTGATCTTCGCCTGTTCCTCAGATAAGTTACCTCTTACTGCCTTTTCATCCTGACCCTCTCCCAGATCAACCCCCAAGGGACTGCTTGTTGTCACAAGCTACCTAGACTGTGTTTTTCCTCCACTACACCTCTAGAAGAAGCTCCTGTCCTGTTACTGGGGGTTGCCGGTCCCATATCCTGATTCCTCATTAAAGGCTTGTTTCTTTAACTTTGTGTCTGACTGAAATTTCGGGTCCTCAGCTCTGATCGTTACAGAAAAATCTGGCCATTAAAGATGGACTCTTCGTCAGCACAACAGTGGCGCACCAATGTTGACGATTCAATTAATCGGCTTAATGCGGGCATGAATGAAATCATTACCATGCTTCGTGACATGTCTCCTTCTCATGAGCAGGCACAACCACAGGCCCCTCCCAGCCAGCTCCGATGGGCCCTGCGTTCCAGCCTGCTGCTGTTAAGGAGCCTCGTCTGACCCCTCCTGAGCTGTTCAAGGGAGACTCTGACCAGTGTCGTGCTTTTCTCACGCAGTGTGAGATTCACTTCGAGCTGCAGCCCTCCTCTTTCCCTACTGAACGTTCAAGAGTAGCTTTGTGATCTCACTTTTGTCCGGCAAGGCCAAACAGTGGGGTACAGCAGAATGGCAGAATGAATCAGTTTCCTGTTTGACCTACTCTGCATTTTCTAAGGAACTGATTAGGGATTTTGACCCCATCCTCCCTGAGAGAGAGGCAGCTAGGGGCCTACTTTCCTTAAAACAGGGAAGTAAGAGCGTGGCTTCTTATATCATTGACTTTCACTTGTTATCTGCTGACAGTAACTGGAATCAGGAGGCATTAATGGATGTGTTCATGCAAGGTCTTAGTGAAGATATCAAGGATGAGTTGGCCACTCGAGATTATCCTAAATCTCTCAAGGACCTTGAGGACTTGGCAACTAGGATAGATCTTCGTCTCACTGAGTGGAGAAGGAGAGGCGTCACAGAGGGCTCATCTGCTCCATTCTGCTACTCGGGCCCCGTTCCAAGCACCAAGCTTCCTCCCTCAGCTGAAGCACCAGATCCTGAGCCGATGCAGCTGGGGAGAACAAAGATTTCCATGGAGGAACGTTCTGCAGAAGGCAGTTTAATTTATGTTTTTATTGCGGAGGCAAGGGTCACATGGCTGCCAAATGTCCGTTAAAAGGGTCAGGCTCAGTAGATGAGAGGAGAGAGCTACTGAGCCATAGTATTTGGTCCATCTCCTCATCATTTTCTTTCTCTGCTAACATTGTGGTCTCCTCCATCCCCCACCAGGTATCAGTCTTCATTGACTCAGGAGCTGATACTGAGTTTATGGATGAGTCTTTTGCCAAGGGCCTAAATATCAAACTCCTCACTACTCCATCGATCCATAATGTTCTGGCTTTGGATGGACATCCTATTAGCCGGTCCCACCTCATCACAGAAAAGGTCAGTCTGACGCTTGGGGGTAATCATAAGGAGGAGATTGTTTTTATTATTATCCAATCACCACAACTACCCATTGTTTTGGGGGCCTCATGGCTTAAGAAACACAACCCTCACATCGACTGGCAGGCCAAGGAGATCTTGGGCTGGTCAAAGTCCTGCTCTGCCACTTGTTTGCTTTCCACCTTCTGTTCCAGACAATGCCATTGAGGAGACTTACCCTGACTTATCCAGGGTGCCATCTGATTACCATGACCTGAAGGAGGTGTTCAATAAGTCCCGGGCCACTGCGCTTCCCTTTCATAGGCCCTACGATTGTGCCATTGAGCTCCTTCCAGGTACGTCACCCCCTAAAGGGCGTTTATATTCACTGTCTGCTCCCGAGAACGAGGCAATGAGGAGATATGTCGAGGACTCCCTCAAGGCTGGAATCATTCGCCATCCTCATCTCCTGCTGGTGCAGGGTTTTTTTTTGTTGGCAAGAAGGATGGGTCTCTAAGGCCATGTATAGATTACAGGGGCCTTAATGCCATTACAGTTAAGAATCGGTATCCTCTTCCCCTCATGAATTCGGCTTTTGATCAGATTCAGGGAGCCAAGTTTTTCACAAAGTTAGACTTGCGCAATGCATACCATCTTGTTCGCATCAGAGAAGGAGATGAATGGAAGACCGCATTCAACACCCCCACTGGTCATTATGAGTATTTGGTCATGCCTTTCGGGTTAACCAATGCACCAGCGGTCTTCCAAGCTCTGGTCAATGATGTCTTGAGGGATATGGTTGGGCAGTTTGTATTTGTCTACCTGGATGACATTCTTATCTACTCTCGGGACCTGGATTCCCACAAGTGCCATGTTCGATCTGTTCTTCTTCGTCTTCTCCAGAATCACCTTTTTGTTAAGGCGGAGAAATGTGAGTTTCACACTACTACCACCTCTTTTCTGGGCTACATAATCTCACCCGACAAGGTGATCATGGATCCCTCTAAGATTTCAGCTGTTGTAGAATGGCCCACGCCCACTGACCGCAAACAGTTGCAGAGATTTCTTGGATTTGCAAACTTTTACCGGCGCTTCATTCGCAACTATAGCCAAGTAGCATCTCCACTTCATGCCATCACCTCGTCCAAGGTCCAGTTTACGTGGAGCAAACAGGCAGATGAGGCCTTCACTAAACTGAAAACCCGGTTCACCACTGCTCCTATTCTTCGGTCCCCTGACCCTGCAAGGCAGTTCATTGTGGAGGTCGATGCTTCTAGCACTGGGGTAGGTGCTGTCCTTAGTCAGAGAACCTCTGATGGTCGGATTCATCCTTGTGCTTTCTTTTCTAGGACTTTATCCAGCGCTGACCGTAACTATGATGTGGGGGAAAGAGAACTGTTGGCTGTTAAGTTAGCCCTTGAGGAATGGAGACACTGGCTGGAGGGGGCCAAAGACCCATTTCTCGTTTGGACAGACCACAAGAACCTGGAGTACTTGAAGGCAGCAAAACGACTCAATCCCAGACAAGCGAGGTGGGCTCTGTTTTTTGGACGGTTTAATTTTGCGCTCTCTTACAGACCTGGGACCAGAAACACAAAACCAGATGCCTTGTCAAGAATTTGTGAATCCTCTGATTTGAGGGCGAGTGGTGCAGAAGGTTTCATCCTCCCTGACTCAGTAAGGCTGACGGTGACCATGTTGGAGCTGGAGAAGGAGGTCAGGGAGGCGACTCAAGACCTACTGGTTCCAGCCTCATGCCCCTCGGACAGACTGTTTGTCCCAGAACACCTGGTTCCCAAGGTACTCAAGTTCTGCCATAAGTCCCGTCTGTTTTGTCATCCAGGCATCAGTAAAACCTTACAGATTGTTCAGTCTCAATTCTGGTGGAGCTCCCTAACCAAGGATGTTAAGGAATTCATTACGGCCTGTCATCAATGCTGTCAAGCCAAGTCATCTCGGCGCCCACCCTCAGGACTGCTGCCCTTCCCATCCCATCCCGCCCTTGGTCACACATTGCCATGGACTTTGTCACTGGTTTGCCTGTTTCTAATGGTTTCACTGTCTTGTTAACCGTCATTGACAGATTCTCTAAGATGGTCCATCTGGTCCCCCTCAAGACACTCCCTTCTGCAAAGGAGATGGGGGAGATTTTGGCACAGGAGGTGTTCCGCCTCCATGGGCTCCCTACGGACATTGTCTCAGACAGGGGACCTCAGTTCGTCTCTCGCTTTTGGAAGGAGTTTTGTGCCATGCTTGGCATATCCGTCAGTTTGTCGTCAGGTTTCCATCCCCAGACTGATGGACAGACCGAGAGGGCTAACCAGGAGATTGAGACCAAACTCCGTATCCTTTGTGACGCTGACCCCACAAGGTGGTCACACAACCTGCCATGGGTGGAACAGGCCTTAAATGCTCTTCCCTCAAGCTCCACTGGTCTTTCACCCTTCTACATTGTCCACGGGTTCCAGCCACCAGTGTTCACTATTCAGGAGAGGGAGGCTAAAGTACCCTCTGCTCATGCTGCGGCCATGAGGTGCCAACGGGTTTGGAGAAGGGCAAGGAAAGCCATGATCAAGACATCAGAGGTGCAATCCAGGTCTGCCAATCGGCGTCGGGTTCCTGCACCAACCTACCAGGTTGGCCAGAAGGTCTGGCTGTCTTCCAAGGATCTCCCCCTACGGGTGGAGAGTCGGAAGTTGGCACCTCGTTTCATTGGTCCCTTCCCAATCTCAAAGATTGTGAACCCGGTAGCGATCCGCCTACAGCTGCCCCGTTCCATGAGAATTCACCCTACATTCCATGTGTCCCGGGTCAAGCCCTACACCGTGCCTCGTCTTGAGCCCGCCTCCAGGCCCCCTCCTCCCGCCCGGTTCCTGGATGGAGACCCCATCTACACGGTTCGCCGCATCCTCCGGTCCAGGAGGAGGGGCGTGGCCTCCACTACCTGGTTGATTGGGAAGGCTATGGACCAGAGGAACGGACCTGGATTCCTGGACGTTTTGTCATTGACAAGACCCTCCTGAGGGACTTCCACCGCCGCCACCCTGACCAACCTAGAGGTCCGTCGGGAGCCGGACCTTAGGAGGGGGGTACTGTCATGTGTTCTGGCCCATCTGCCTGCTTTGTTTTCCTCCTCAGCCCTTACCTCTCCAATCAGCTCATCTGGCTCACCTGCATGCTGCTGCACAATCAGGCTCATGTCATCCACCTGTTCACCAGCAGTTATATTCAGCCCTCAGGCAGGCAGACGGTGCCAGATTTTTGAAAGCCTTTGTGTGAGTAGATATCCAGCGTTTCCTCTGTACCTGACCACGATCTTGACCACGTTTTTGCCTCTCGGAGTTTACTGCCCTGTCTAGCCCTTGTCGGATTTTCTACTGGATTCTGGTTTCCGGACGTGACCCTGTTTCTGCTTTTTGACTTCTGCCTCTGCCTCGCCCCTGGATTTGTCCACCTGAAATTGCCTGCACGTGCTGGACCCTTTGCTGTACCCTGACCACTGATCTTCGCCTGTTCCTCAGATAAGTTACCTCTTACTGCCTTTTCATCCTGACCCCTCTCCCAGATCAACCCCAAGGGACTGCTTGTTGTCACAAGCTACCTAGACTGTGTTTTTCCCTCCCACTACACCTCTAGAAGAAGCTCCTGTCCTGTTACTGGGGGTTGCCGGTCCCATATCCTGATTCCTCATTAAAGGCTTGTTTCTTTAACTTTGTGTCTGACTGAAATTTCGGGTCCTCAGCTCTGATCGTTACAGGTAGAGAACTAAAACGTGCAGGATGCCGGCCCTCCATGACCCACTTTGGGGATCCCTGTTTTTAAACTTAAAAAAAAAACAAATGAAAAAAATTCAATTAAATTGAATATCAATTATTTGCACTTCTGTTAAATCCAAATTAAGTCCATAAGACCCCCCAGGCCTTCAGGGGCCCATAAATGGTAACATTTTAACACAGACCATAGATATAGAAATGTAACATTTGTTAATTGAGATTATCAATGCTGCTCAATTTGATTTAATAGTTTCAGCATACATAAATTCATAGATTTTAAATTCTTATTATTTTATAAAGTTTTTAATTTTTTTTCCGCAGCGCTAGTGGCTCACATTTTTGTGACAGTAGCCAGACAGGAAAGAGGGCGGAAGACATGCGGCAAAGGTCGCCGGGACTGGGAGTTGAACCCGCGACATCCGTCGAGGACTAAAGCCTCAAGCGTGGGCGTGCTAACCACCTGCACCACCACAGCACGCCCCAAAGATTTTTTAATTATTTAACATTTAAATGTAAGATTTTAAGGAGCTGGCAAGTTTATTTTGTAAAAGTTCAACAAACAATCTTCATTGTTAGATTGTTTAGTTACCATAGCAACAGTCTGATGCGGTTTTAACGAGAGCAGCAAAAACTGTTTTAGTTTTTGAGCTTTGTGGAACGAGTTCTTCAAATCTCCACACAGCCACGGGAAATAAATCTGACTAAGTAGACAAAACATTTGATATGGTTTGATGGATCATGTAACTGGAAAAATGATATAATAAAATAAAACCAGCGTGATGTGTGGCTATGAGGCAAAGCTCCTTTACTGATGTTGCACATGTTTCAGTGACGTAGCTGCAGCAGCCCAACAGAAGCTGCAGCAGCCCAACAGAAGCTGCAGCAGCCCAACAGAAGCTGCAGCAGCCCAACAGAAGCTGCAGCAGCCCAACAGAAGCTGCAGCAGCCCAACAGAAGCTGCAGCAGCCCAACAGAAGCTGCAGCAGCCCAACAGAAGCTGCTGGTCAGATGTGTGCTAATGCTATCTCTCCTTCAGTAATGTGTCAAGAAATCTGGTATGTGAGTGTGAGATCTGTCCAGGTTCATGCAGAAAAACGGATCATAAAAAGCCTAGGGGACTGCCACAGCCTTGTGTGTTGATTAATAATGATTTCATAATGTGTAATGTCTGTAACGATAAACCAAAATCAAGTAATCTATGGTTATTGAATTGCAATAGAAATAAGAGAAGAAAAAGGCTTGTGTGTGCGAGCAGCTGCGAGCAGCTGCGTTTCCTGTCCATATCCTGTCAGTGGTTACTGCTGCGGATTCTCAGAGAGTTCTAAAAATAAGAAACGGCAGACTTTAGTTTCTAAAAAGTCACAAAAAGTCGTAAGCCAAGAAGATGCTGGAGATTTTAGTTAACAATAGTTATAGTTATCTTTAGAATAAATCACTTAAGAGAAAATCTAGACCAAACAGTAGACTTGAAGGTTAATGCAGGAAGAGCAGTTTCCAGCCGGCAGATTTATAAAAATAGTTCAGACTATTACTTAGCATGAAAGTTTAATTATAAATTTTATGATAAAATCTAGTTATCATAACATTATGAATGATTGATAAATCAGAGAAGTAAAATAAGTTATAAATGTGATTCTTATTCTGAACTTGAGATGTGAGTTTGGAGGATGTAGCTATCTGGTAGAGGTCGGGTGGCTTCCTGTTGCTCAGAGTCAACCGCCTGCTCAGGAAAGAAGTCATACGCCTGACCCGAGTTGCAGGTGTCACAAGTGCATTAGTTCGTCGGGTCATGGTGACCCAGGTTCTGGCTTCCTGCTTGCGCAAGTCAACCGCCCACGTGGAAAAAGAGACACGTGGAGAGTGGGGGTCTGGGGGCGCAATCATGAAGTCACGCACAGATGCTCTTTTTCTCTCTCTCTCTGTACACCCACATGGAGAGGGAGGCAAAGTATAAAAGCACGAGACCGAAGTGACACGAGGTTCTTCGTCCCCCGGCTGAGACTCGACACAAGTGCAGCAAGAAGACCGGCAGAGGACCACATCCTGGAACCAAGAAAAGCACTTCATAAGGAGTACGACGGAGCACCTCACGCCGGACTAACAGGACGGAGATCCACTGATCCATTGCCTTGGTTCCTCATTGGATTTCCATACTCTGCACTCGACCCAGCGATCTCAAAATACATCGCACAGACTTGGGGAATTGAACAAAAGTCACAGGATCGACCAAGAGCTGTTCGGTTGGATATAACAGACAGTTCACTTTGTTTCATTTCCAAAAGAGGATTCATTTTTCGCGGAGAAGGATTCTGACCAAGGACTTCTGTTGCCGAGATCCAATTCCATCGATGGGTATGAGTTTTGCTGCACCCCAAAGCCTTATTTTATAGATGACAGTATAGGGAGGTTATTTAGAGAAAGGTTAAATTGATCTAAATAATTATTGATTTTCTTTGTATGGTAACCTCAAGTAAATTCTGTATGCCTGTCATTTTCCCTGCTAAAGCTTGCTTAATAAATGCATATAATATAAAATTCTAATCAGGTTGTGGACCTCGAAATTAATTGAGTCATTTGAATCACAGTTCTTCTATTTATAGTAAAACCAGTATACATGATTCTAGTAATGTGGTGGCTTCAGACTTTCCTTTGGTGAGTGTAAATAATGGCCCTGGGACTTAATTTTAATCCTAGTCACTAAAAATTATCTAGCCGGTTCCAAGTGCTGTTATATTTTTTAGAAAGGAAGCTACCGTTAACAGAAGTGGTTATTGAAATTATGCAGCTGTCTGGGCTACTCAGCTGATTGTTTCTTAACTGTAACGGGTCATAACTTCTGGATCGAAGGTAGTGAGAGCTAGACGAGTTCCTTTCGCCACCGGTTTAAATAGATTATCTCTTATAGATCTTATTCAGGGTAAGACCCAGGTCTTAGAGATTTTCCGGACCTGTTAGACCACATATGTCAGAGTCAAGAAGATTGACACATCCGGCCCGCGAGAAGATTTTCTACGGCCCCTGGGATGATCTTGATTTATTATTAGAACCGGCCCGCAGCAAGCCGGCACCCCGTCTGAAAAAATGCGAGATGCACCCCCCCCCCGTTCGATCCTCACAACGCGCACTTCTGCTCGATCCTCACAACGCACCCCGTTCGATCCTCACAACGCGCGCGCACCCCCCCCCCGTTCGATCCTCACAACGCGCGCGCACCCCCCCCCCCCCCCGTCCGCAGGAAATTTACGAAGGCTTGGGCCGGTCCGCTGCACTAGACCAAATGCGTCATTTAAAAAAATCTCAATGAACATTCGATCAGTCCGGCCCTCGGCTTGTAGCTAAATTTTTTATTTGGCCCTCCGTCCATTTGACTTTGACACCCCTGTGTTAGACAGAGAACTGGTCAGTAGTCAGCCCCGAGGAGTTGAGAGGAGAGGGCGAGGCTGGCTATTGCATAGTAACAAACAAATGTTTCATCCATCCATTTTCTATACACCCTTCCTCCCTAATGGGGTCGGGAGGGTTACTGGTTCCTATCCCCAGCTAACGTTCCGGGCAACAGGCGGGGTCACCTTGGACAGGTCGCCAGTCTGTCGCAGGGCTCAGTAATGTTTATAGCATTAAAATACTTTTAACTGATTTTGTGATGCATAAAAATGTAATGTCAACTGTTACTAAGTTGATTTAAAGAGTTTGGGTTTGGTTAGAGTGAAAAGTTCAATCAATCAATCAATCAGCTTTATTGTCAATTCCTCTTAAATGTCCAGACATACAAGGGAATGGAAATGACTTTTCTCACTATCCCACAGTGATACAAGACAGGGCGTTACTAACATTGAGTAACAATTAAAGTCACAGTCTAACTAAAATTATCCTAAGCAATTAATAAATAGATGCACAATAACTAGACATATAGTGTAAAAAGTTTTACAACTGAAAATGTATATGTATATATATAAGTATATAGAGATATACAGATTTAAAAGTGGCGGAAAAGCAGAGTTTGAGTGCCGAATTTGCCCTCTGTGTTAGGAGGAAGGGCAGTTGTGCAAGGTTCTGGGTTTCTTCTTCATCTTCTTCGCCGCTTTGATGTTGAGGGGAGGGAGTTCAGCATCCTCACAGCCTGATGGATGAAACTGTTGGAGAGTCTGATGGTGCGGGAGCAGAGGCTTCTATATCTTTTCCCAGAGGGCAGGACACTGAACAGTTTGTGGGCAGGATGGTTTACATCTCCCACAATCTTGACCGCTTTCTGGGTGAGTCGGGTGGTGTACAGGTCTTGCAGGGCAGGGAGTGGGGTACCAATGATCTTGGAGTCTGTTTTCACAATGCGCTGCAGGGCTTTTCTGTTCTGTTCTGTGCAGCTTCCACCCCACACTGTGATGCAGCTAGTCAGGGTGCTTTCTATGGTGCCTCTGTAGAAAGTGCTCAAGATGGGTGGTGGAGCACTTGCCTTCTTGACCTTGCGCAGGAAGTAGAGACGTTGTTGGGCCTTCTTCACAAGTGATGTAGTGTTGGTGGTCTTGGAGAGGTCTTCACAGATGTGCACCCCAAGGAATTTTGTGCTGCCTACTCTCTCTACTACTGTTGCTTTCATGAAGTTTGCCTGAGATTTTCCCTCCAAAATGTTTTTCTAGGACACTGTACAGGATCTGCCTACGTCCTGCCCGCTGGCCGAGTGTCACACACTGCTGGAGATTATAGGTATGTGCTAAAAACACACTGTTACCTGTTGTGGTATTATGTCTTTTCATTTCAAGACTGCATTTTAGAACATGCCTCTTGTGCATCTTTTTACAATTTGAGTGATATTAATACTGTCTTAATTAATATTAAATATACTCATTGTATTATTAACTTTGTTTATCTGGTGTTTAGTGAAACGTCTTTACTAAATATTCCTTTGGTTCATTATGCTGGGAATTATTTTGCATTTATTAATTGTTGCTGCTGACCTATATTCCCAGTCACAGACTGGTTTACAACTATGGCCTTAAAGATGGTTGAAGTGGAAGCTGACACATGAAACTTCATGGTGTGTGAAAAGGTTAAAGTTTATGGGTTGTTTCCATCATGAGGTGAGAGTCCCAGAGTACTGCTGGGTTTCTGAAGGGCGTCTCAGAGTCTGGAGATCCTTATTCAGCAGAGATCTGCTCTATAGAGGCCGGAGACGATGCTGTGCTGCAGCATGCAGAGATCTTGGTAAAGTGCAGCTTGATGAGCTGAAACTGTAGTAACCTAAGACAATCAGCTGTTTGAGGTGAAACTGAACGTTGACAGCTGGTGATAACAGTCTGATGGTTCCCATCATCTGCAGCTGATCCACAACAGCGACTGATGCAGGAGGAAAACATGCAATGATGTTGATGAATGTTGTGATAAACCCTGCATTGCTTCCTCTTAATATGCATATTGCATTCATTGACATCGGGACTATAAGAGAAGAGATAATTTTACATTTAGCATTCTTGCTGTCTTAGAAAATGTTTAATTCCCCTAAACCAGTGTTTCTCAATTCCAGTCCTCAGTTCTGCTCTGCATGTTTTAGTGTCTCTATTTCAGAAGAGCTGATCCAAATGATTGCATGACCTCTTCTGCAGTCATCAAGTCCTGCAGAAGCCTGTTAATCCCCACAGATTCAATCCAGGTGTGTGACAGTAGGGAAACACCTAAAACGTGCAGGGCAGGGGGACCTGAGGACCGGAATGAGAAACTCTGCCCTAAACTAATGTTTCTTGAGTAAAGTTGGTCTGTCTTGCAGTTTTGGTTATTCATGCTCTTATTTTGAAGTGGCTAAAGAATGTTAAAGCAGTTCTGTTTCCTGTCTAGATATTTAGGGTTCTGAGCGGACGGCCAATGAAAGGCTGATCGTCTGCTCCTAGCAGATCAGGGAACCCTGTTGTTTTTCCATTCATGTTTCCTTTTTCCTAATTTGTCTTCTGCTCTAAAACTCATATTGCAGCATGAAATTTATTACAACTTTTACTTGTTATTCGGTTCAGTACCCACAACACTCAGGGTTTCCTCCAGAGTATTATAAGCCTGGCAGCCCACCATGCTTTACATACCCCACTGCCAGGCTAAGCTTTGTGTGTTTTGTTTTTATTAAAAAGAAAACATTTATTTTTTTGTTTAATATATATTCTTTAATTAGCCTGACTGCAAGCGTCTCTTCTGTGGTGAGAATTTTAGTGGCAGGGCAGAATTATTCCTGAAAGAAAGAAAGATGTGATTTGAGTTTCTCTGTGTTTATTTTGAGTTCCTGTGTCTCTGTCTCTGTGTTGTCCTGTCTCCCCTTGATTAGTTCCCAGGTGTGTCTCGTTCCTTGTTTACCCTCTGTGTATTTAACCCCACCTGTGTCCTTTGTTCCTCGTGGGGTCCTTGTCAAAGCTGTCGTGTGTTGTCATTGGTCCTTCATATGTCCTGTTACTACCAGTGCTGAGCCTCTGCCTTTCGCTCTGCTGTCAGGATTTTGGACTGTTTTTGATTTGTTTGTACCTCATTCTCATCATTAAAGCCACCTTTTTCTTCTCATCCTGGTTCCATCGTTCTGCCTCACCACTTATCACCGCACTTCATGACAGATGTGTTTATAGTTTTTAATAGTGGATGCATTGAACAAGGAGCGCCAATCAGACCTCTGAAGTTTACAGGTTGCTCATATAGAATCACCTATATGGACATTTATATCAACCATCTGTGAGGATGAGAATCCATGTTTCTTTGTAGAATTTATCAAGGAAGAAGTGAAATTTAAATCCACTGCTTTTGTTCTGCTCACGCAGTGTCACTGTTCACAGATACATTTAAAACAGGGGTCTCAAACTCCAGTCCTCGAGGGCCACAGTCCTGCAACTTTTAGATGTGCCTCTGCTGCACCACCTGAATAGAATAATTAAGGCTCTGGAGAACTGGTCTACACAAGGTGGAGGTAATTAAGCCATTTCATTCCAGTGTTTTGTACCTGTAGCACATCTAAAAACTGCAGGACTGCGGCCCTCGAGGACTGGAGTTTGAGAACTCTGATTTGAAGGTTTGCATTGAGCGTGTGGTGAGAATTCTGTGTTTCTGCTCTGGTAAAGTTTGAGTTCCTGGTTAGTCGGCGTGTTATGGCCACCCCATTTATCGGTGCTGATTTAATTAATTTTGGGTGATCAGTAATTGGACGATTTTTCCATGTGAAGCTGATCTTATTCACCGATGTTATCAACCTCAGCAAAGGTCTAGTCTCTCCCAGCTTTTCTCTTCTCCTGTGAGAGAAGTTTCACTAACAAATTGGCCAACCAGGTCATATCTGCACTTTTACAGTTTACAATAATCACTCATTGTTGCCAATTTAGCAACTTTCTTGATAATATAGAGCAACATTTCAAGACAAAAAAATAGTATCGGCAAAAATGGAAATTGGGCAATCAACAGTAACTGGTGTCTCCAGCAGGGGACACTGTCCTAGTCAAAGTCTGCAGCTGCTTCTTCAGGACTCTGGTCCCTGATTGTCCTGAACCTCCTGATCTGGTTCCTCCTCTTCCTCACTCATTACATCACATTGACCTTTGACCTTCTAATCAGCCAATCATCGCTATTGATCACCACCAATCATCTGATTGGAAAAATCAAACATTAATGCCACTGACCTTTGACCTGGAGATGAACCCGTTTCATCATCAGGATGACTCGTTTCCTGATGGAGACTCTGCAGGTGTAGATCCCGCTGTCTGCAACTGAGGGACGTTCCAGAGTCAGACTGAGGTCTTTAGTCTTCAGTGGGTCGTCATTCATCCTGGTTCTGTTGCTGCTGGTCAGGTTCTGTCCTTCAGGATCATCAGAACCGTTTGGATGCCCATGGAACAAGTTGTTGTCTCTGTCCCTCCACTCCACTCTAGCGCCTCCAGGCAGGCAGACGTTGGTTTTGCAGGGCAGCAGGACAGATTTAACTCCTGAATTCACCTTCAGTGAAACTGAGAGACAAAGAGGACAAGATGCGACAGACTGACAGACAGACAGATGGAGTTCCTCCTGGACCAGGATGAACCCATCAGGTCAGAGACCATGAAGGTGTTTCTGGTGAAAATGTTTCCTTGTAACTGAGACGTTCAAGTCAGAGAGAAAAATCCGACAGCAGTGTTTCGTCTCCAAGACAGTTTGGTGATGAAACTGTTCTGAAGGCAGGACTGAATTGTAGTTTCTATCTTTGCCACTAGGGGGCAGCAGCCATTTAGTGAGTAAAGTTTTGTTCAGATGTGAAATAAAGTTCAGTTATCAGTGCAGATCAGTTGAAGTTGTGTTTGTAGGTAGTTTATGTGATATTTATGACCATCAGACTGGTAAGATACAATCTATTTGTGTTTCAGAAGAATAATGTTTGTATTTTATTACTTAAAATGGTGAATTCTGTTATGTAGAGTTTTTATCTTTTACTTTATTTAACTTTATTAGTAACTAATCAAACATCCAAACTCCGCCCACTTCCACAGTCCTTCACTGAGAGGAAGAGACTTTAAATCCTGCTGCTAGTTTATAAATCACTGAACGGATTAAAGATCTGCAGCTGCTGGATCAACCTGCTGGTTCTGGTTCTGCTCTACATCCAGAACCAGAACCAATCATGGAGAAGCAGCATTCAGCTTCTATGCACCATAAATCTGGAACAAACTTCCAGAAAACTGAAATACAGCTGAAACACTGAGTTCCTTTAAATCTAACAGACTGTAGAGACAGCAGCAGCAGCAGCAGCTGGTTCTGGTTCTGGTTCTAACTTTACTGCATTTGATCTGAACATGAATGAACAGAAAGATCTGAACTGATGACAAGATGAACCGTTGACCTCTGACCCCTAGGACAGGTCACATGATGTCTCACAGCATTCTGGGTCAGAAACATTCAGACTCACCTGGCAGGAAATAATCTTTAAAATGATATAAAACTGCAGAGACGATGAGAACCAGAACCAGCAGAACCAGCAGAACTTTGGCCCAGGATGGAAAAGGTTCTGTGGAAAAACAGAGAAAGATTGACCTCACTCTGACCTTTGACCTTCATCAGCAGCTCTGACCTGATGCTCTGGACTGACCTTTGAGATATTCCAGAACCACAGTGTGTCTCAGGACGTCCTGGTCTCTGTAGACGGTGCAGACGTAGCGTCCACCGTCTCTGTGTGTGGGAAACATGAGGGTCAGGCTGACGTCTCCGGTCCTCAGGAAATCTTTCTTCATCTCTGTTCGACAGCTGTAATATCTGTCCTGCTGGGTGTAATGTTTACTCGTGTTGGGAAACACATGAATGAAGATGGAATGAGGTTCTGAGCGGGTCCACTCCACTATTGTGTCCTCAGGAAGGTGGGATGATGTTCTGCAGGGCAGGACGACAGAACCTGACCCTTCAGTGACCTTGACCTCCTGCTGATCAACTGAGAGGAAATAAAGAAGAAAATGAGCAGAAACAGTTTGGATCATTTTCTGGTTTGATGTCGTCATTCAGTTTCTGTCTGCAGGGAGAAAAATCATTTCTTTAATGATCAACATAAAATCAGAAACTTGAATCCATCAGTGGTTCATGTGACAGTTATTGATGCATCAGAGGGTTTGATCTATACACAGCAGATCTACAAAACCTGTTTGTTCTGTGGAGGCTGAAGATGAGAAACACAAATACTAAATATTCCTGGAGATTCATCCTGTAAATGTTCAGTTTATCCAGCTGGTCAATGATCATCAAAACATAAATAATAGTGGAAAAAGTGAAAAAGGTCACGATAAATCATGTTTTATAATCTTAATAAATATAAAGTGTTTTTAAGAAGTCATAAAATGATGCTGAATATTGATCTAATTCATTTATATTTAATTTTTATTGATATTTACATGAATGTGTTTGAATGAAGCTGCTGTCATTAAAGAGCCGACTGCTTTACTGTTAATGAAAAACTAAAATAGAGACTGAGGTCAATTATGGAGACTTAAAGAAACATGAAATATTAATGAAAGCATTTCTGTTTTGTTAGGAATTAACAGCAGGTTTATAGGAAATAAATCTGTTTCCATAGTAACTCAGATTATAGAAATTATTGTATTAATAATAATTACATTATAGAAATAATCCATTCATCCATTCCTTAGTTATTCTGAGGTTGGTCTCCATGGTTACAGACACTATGAACAACTTTAAAATAGGGTGTGCTGCTTGTTTGCCTGACCTTTGACCTTCAGATGAATCTGTTTCACTTTCCGTTCTTCTATTCCATTAGAGATGCTGAAGATGTAGTTTCCTCCATCAGACGGTTGAGGTTTCCTCAGAGTCAGGCTGAAGTTTCCAGTATCCAGAGCGTCAGGATTCATGGAGGTCCGGTCTCTGAAACGCTGGTTCTGGTTTTTAAGATCGTCACCGTTTTCTCTCCGTAGATGGACGGAGTTAGGACTGAGGTCACTGCGAGTCCAGATGAGTAACGGATCTTCAGGTGTTTGATCATAGTAAAGGCAGGGCAGCAGGACAGACTCCGCCCCCTCATTAACCTCCACTACTCCACCCAGAGCATGCTGGGAAACTGAGGACACAAGACGAGGGTTTAGTGTGTAGAAATACTGATCAGTTATTGACTAGTGATGAAAGATTTCAGTCTGTCTGCTAAACAGCTCAGTGATGCTGAACTCTTATTGGGCAGCAATGATCTCTGTTCATGTAACATGTAACTCACATTAAGCAAAATGTCAGAAAACTGATAAAAGTGCATTAAAATAACTGTTAAAATGTAAAAACTGAAGATGGAAACAGATGAAACTCAAACATCCTGAATGTGTTTTTTAGAGTTGCTGCTGTTTGTGGTTATTAGCAGAAATCCTGCTGTCAGTTTTCAGGTTGTTTTTTCTCATGAACTGATTTGATGAGAAAGATTTTTGTTTTAGTATCTTGGTGATTGTTGGGGCAGACATTTTGTTTCTGTGACTTCCTGAAAAACTAAAATTCTGCTAACTTTATTTTTCTGGGATTTCTGGTCCAGATTCTTTATAGTTACAGAATTTAAACCTTCCAGTAACTTTCAGTCAGTTTCTGCTGTGAAACTGAAGCGTCTTTGTTGATCAAACAACAATTTGGAAACTTCTGTATATTCTACATATTTTATCACTTCAATAGAACCTCATTGTGAGCGTTCATCTCTAAAGGGGCTTTTACACAATTACACAGTTTGAACCCAGATTTCTAAAAATGTAATTCTAGTCATAAATACATTCAAGATATTTGTTAAAGGATCCAGGATCAGTTCAACATGTTGCAATAAATATGTTGTCATTTTCCTGTTGACTAAAGAACAAAAACTCATAATTACATTCTGAATATCATCCATAGATCAGGTTTGTTTTTATAAAACCAGTAAACCAGAGAAGAACCGGACCCACCAGAACCTGATTCTCCATTACTGGTCTGACCAGCATCATGCATCAGCAGCAGAACATTATGACCACCAACCTGTGAGACCCAGGTGAATTCAGGAGAAATAAACTACAAACTACAACCACCCAGGCGGCCATCTTGGATTCAAATGAACATTTATGTGGAAAACTGAAGACAGGAAGGAAAACCAGAACCAGAACCAGAACCTTCAACATCTGCAGACATTCATCACTGGTTTCTGAGGTTAATGTTTCTGGGAGCTGATGTCCAGATTACTGGTCTGTGTGGGTCTCAGTGGTTCTGGTGCTGACAGAACTACAACCTGATAGAAACTGATAGAAAACATCAGAACCAGATCAGCTGCTGAACCCAAACCAGAGAAATTAGATCCAGACAGGAAACGACAAAGAGGAGCCACTGGACCAGACCAGAATCCAACAATAAACCAGTGAGATCTACTGGGAGGACTGGTGAGAGACGAGTCGCTGGAACCAGAACCTGAGGTTCTGATCCAGAACCAACAACCAGCTGAGGTCACCAAGGGTCAGTTAGAGAGAAGAATGGACCAGAACCAAGAAGCTCTGAGGCTGATCAGCAGCTTGTAGAGAGACTGGAGAGGAAGAGGAGCAGAGAGAGGAAGGTGATCTTACCGAGCAGGAGGATCATCATCATCATCATCATCATCATCATCATCTTCCTCTCAGAACCACAGAGAGACTTCCATCAGATCCCAGCAGTGGATCACCTCTGACACCAGTTCACCGTTTCTACTGGAACCAGCAGAAACATGCAGGAGGAAACTCCTGCTGATTGGCTGATCCAGATGCTGCTGAACCGGTTCTGATCCAGATCAGTTCTCAGGAAAGGCGTGGAGCTTCAGTTTCCTCATTCAGCCATGAAGCTGTAAGTAGGTTAAAAGTCAAGAGCTTCAGTTTCCTCATAGTTTTGTTGGAGTTCAATCATTTCTGTCTCTCTGCTCCACCAGGTCCGTTTACCAGTTTCATTTCCCGACCAGAACCTCTGAGTGTAAACCACCTTGTTATTTATAAAAACAGGCTTCAAGGCTGAAAATGATCAGGTGTTACAAGTCATACATGTCATCCAAATGGATCAGAACCAGAGTTACATTCACCGTCCAGCCTGGGAAACATTTAGCAAACCTGATGGATGAAACCAAGTCAGTTTTCTGTTTGTCCATCTTTCTGTTAATGAGGAGAGCTGCCTTCTCTGTCCAGCTCTACTATTGGCCAATAGAGCTTTGGAACCAACGTCACTGCAGTCGGTAACACAATAAAAACACCTGAATAAAGTTTGTTCTGGTCTGTGGCCTGTAAAGATGGCGCCGAGCGACTGAGCCAGACGTAAACGCCCCTCATCGTCTTACGCAGTGACGTTGGTTCCAAAGAAAATCAAAGTTCCTGACTGAAACCAGGTGCTGCAGCTCTGCATCATAAACAGAACCAGAATCAGAACCAGGCCCAGTTCTGGTTCTGGTTCTGTCCAGCAGCTCAAAGAGAGAAAACCCAGTTTGGACTGGAAACCAGAAGAATGTGGAGTTAAAACTCACCTGATCAGATCTTTGCTTCTCCTTCTTCTTCTTCTTCTTCTTGTTTTTTTTTTATGGCGGTTGGCAAACAACTTTTAGGTGCATTACCGCCACCTTCTAGACTGGAGTATGGATCAGATGTAAAATCACTATAATCTTCCCATAATACCTGTTCTCCTTAGAAAATTAAAAATACTATTAAAAACTACATCCCCCGATGATCTTTGAAGCAAACTTCTAATATCTAATTTATTTTTATTCCTATTTAAATTTCTAATTAACTCCTCCCTTTCTCGAACATACTTACTACATTCTAAAAAAAAATGTTGTATTGTTTCTAATTTCCCACAATAACTACAGAAACCTGTATCATGTTTATTAATTATTTTAAGAGTACTGTTTAAACCTGTATGTCCAAACCTTAATCTAGATATAATATCTTCTTCTTTTTTATTCCTGTTACATTTCCTAAATTCTCCAACTTTTCTTTGGATGCTATAATAAAATCTGGCATTGCTTCCTTTATCCCACTGTTCCTGCCATTTATTCTTAATATACATTTTACTAATATTTTTAACCTCATTTTTACTCATTTTAATATTTAAATCCACAATACACTTTTTTGCTGCATTCTTAGGAAAACTATCTGCCAGCTCATTTCCTATTACTCCAATGTGAGCAGGAACCCAAACTAATTTGACCAGAGATCCATAACTTTTAATCCTAAACATTAACTGATTAATATCAACTATAATATCTTGCCTTGATTCTGAATTTTGTTCTACAATACTTACTAATGCACTACTTGAATCTGAACAGATTACAACCGCTCTCTCTCTTGTTTCCTCAACCCATTCTAGAGCCATTAAAATAGCCATTAGTTCACCTGTATATACTGTCAATTTGTCTGTTATTCTTTTATTTCTCATAATATCTAATTCCGGAATTATAAAAGCTATTCCTATATTATTATTTGACATTTTAGAGGCATCTGTATATATTTGTATATATTCCGCATATTCATTTCCAATATAACTTTCCACCTCTTTCTTTTCTAATTGTTTTCCTTTTTCCAGTAAGCTTAAATCAACTTCCACCTGTCCAATTATCCATGGTGGAATAACAGGAATAACAATCACAGGACTAATTAAACTATGATTTATTCCTATATCTCTTATTTCATTTTTTATAAACCATCCAAAACTATTTATTTGCTTTTTTTCTTTTTCTTGACAAGGTTGTAACATAATATATGGAGGATAACTTTCTTTATGTCCTTTAATATTTGCCCAGTAAGTTATGGCTAATTGTTTCCTTCTGAGCTCCAACGGCATCTCACCCATCTCAACTTGTAGAGCTGAAATTGGGGTACTTTTCATCGCTCCACAACAAAGTCTTAATGCTTGATATTGTATTCTATCTATGGTTTTTAGTATTGTATTCTATCTATGGTTTTTCGATTTGATGCCTTGAACTATTTGAAGCTGAATTATATAAAATACATCCATAATCAAAAACTGACCTGATTAGACCAGTGTAAATTGTTTTTAAAGCTTTCCTATCAGCTCCCCATTTGTTTCCTCTTAAACACCTCATTATATTTAAGATTTTTTTCTTTTTCCAACTATTTTATTAACATGAGTCTTCCATGTAAGTTTTTTATCAAACCAGAAACCTAAATATTTTATTTGATCTATCCTTTCAATAACATTCCCATATAATTTGAGATTTGTAATAATATCTAACTTTCTATTAGTAAAAACAACAACTTTAGATTTAGATATTGAGATTCTAAATCCCCATTCTAAAGCCCAAGCTTCTACATTATGTAACGCCTCTTGTAGTTTCCTATTTACAAATTCAATATTTCTTCCCCTCTTCCAAATAAGGCCATCATCTGCAAATAATGAAACGCCAAAAGATTTATCTATATTATTAAAAATATCATTAATCATTATAATAAATAGCATAGGACTTATTATACTACCTTGGGGAGTGCCATTTTCGATTTGATGCCTTGAACTTAATTCTCCACCTACCTTTACTTTTATATTTCTTTCCGTTAAAAAATTTTTAATCCATCTATATATTCTGCCCCTTATCCCCATTTGTTTTATTTTAATTAACAACCCTTCTTTCCATAACATATCATAAGCTTTTTCTATATCTAAAAAAATTGCTATTAAACTCTCCTTATTAATCTGAGCCCGTCTAATTTCATGTTCCAGACATAATGCAGAATCTATTGTACTTCTACCTTTTCTAAAACCAAATTGATAGGATTTAATCTTCTCTTTCAACTCTAAATAATAAATTAATCTATTATTTACCATTTTTTCCATAATCTTACCAATACATGATGTTAAAGCTATTGGCCTGTAACTCTCAGCTGAGTGAGGATCTTTACCAGGTTTACAAATAGGTATAACAATTGCTTCTTTCCACTTGTCAGGTAATATTCCTTCCTTCCATACCTTATTATACAATTCTAATAATATTTTTTTACTCAATTCACTAAGATTACTTAGCATACTGTAACTAATTTGATCATTCCCAGGAGTTGATTTACTGGAATTTTTCAATGCTTTATTCAATTCTATTAAAGAGAAATTTATATTAATAAGGTCCTCATTATCTTCATCATTATACAATAATTCATTTTGATTCTGTAATGTAATTTCACGTCCTTTTTTTTCTTTACTATTTAGATTCTCTGTGCTATGTATCTTTGTAAATACTCTTGCTAATAATTCTGCTTTACTTTTACTATCTACTATAATTTTATCATCGTCTTTTAATACTGGAAAGAAATATTCTCTTGATTTACCGGACATTTTTTTTTATAGTATTCCAAACCTTATCTAATGCAGTATTTTTCCCTAAGGACTCACAATATTTCCTCCAATAATCCCTTTTAGCATTTCTTATAATTTTCCTGACTTCTGCCTGTCTCCTTTTGTAATTTATTAAATTTTGGAAACTCTCCAGAGTCCTGCTAACGACCTCATTATTTGACTCAGGTGTGTTGAAGTATAGAGAAACATCTAAAAGTTGCAGGAGACCGGCCCTCGAGGACCAGGATTGCCCATCCCTGTGCTAGAGCTATTGGTCTATAACAGGGGTCTCAAACTCCAGTCCTCGAGGGCCGCTGTCCTGCAACTTTTAGATGTGCCTCTGCTGCACCACACCTGAATAGAATAAGTAGGTCATTAGCAAGGCTCTGGAGAACTGATCTACACAAGGAGGAGGTAATTAAGCCATTTCATTCCAGTGTTTTGTACCTGTGGCACATCTAAAAACTGCAGGACAGCGGCCCTCGAGGACTGGAGTTTGAGACCCCTGGTCTATAACTTTCAGCCTCTCCTCTCCTCCAGTAGTGATGGTGAGATGAAGCCTCATGAGGCATTGAACCACTTGAGCCAATTGGTTCGAGAAAGGGTTCATTTCTTGAGGCTTCATGTGCACACGAAACCACCTACTGGCCAGGTGTATAATCACAACCAGCTGTATCTTAACACGTGTGATGAATTGAATTTTTGTCTATTATGGCTCTTGGGAATGACTTCACAAAAGGTGAAGAAAAAAAGAGACAAAGAGAGAGAAAGAGATGTATAGAGATAGAGATAGAGAGAAATATATATACAAAACAATCCTTTCCTGTCCCACAGCTATCTTAAAAATCCTAATATAAAAATTAAGAACTTTAAAACTAACTAACCAATCCTATTTATAATAGTGAGATTATTAGTAAAAAGCTCAAATTAAATAAATAACCCAATTATAAGTCCTGAAATAATAAAGTCTAAAAACATTAAATATTAATCCCAGAAAAATAAATAAAGGGGGATGGGGGGAAAAATTCATTTAGATCAATACCTTGCTTATTCCAGAGCAAATCTGCTTATGATTTGTGTGATGATGGTATTGGAGTTCAAGGTAACTCAAGTTAAATCAAGTGGTGAAAACTCACGTATCCTTAATATTAGAATTAAAATTAAAATTAAAAATAGGATAGCTGTGGGACAGGATAGGATTTTCTCTTTTTTCCTTTCTCTGTGTCTCCCTCTCTCTCTGTATATATATATATATATATATTTTCTCTCTATCTCTATATATCTTTCTCTCTCTCTCTCTCTCTTTTTCTGTCTGTATGTATCTATCTCTTTCTCTCTGTAAATATCTATTTTTTATTTTTCTGTTTCTCTCTATCTCTAGATCTATATATCTTTCTCTCTCTCTTTGCCTGTGTCTTTTTTCTCTCCCTCTTTCTGTATCTGTGTCTCTCTGTCTCTGTTTCTGTCTCTCTCTCTCTATCTCTCTCTCAGAGGACGAGGAGTTGTGGACGACGTGCGGCGGCCCGTGCTTTCCTATGACTTCCTAGTGAAACTGCCCTATTGGGTGGGGGAAGTTGTAGTGTTTGTTTATTTATATATATATATATATATATATTCTCCCTACCTGTCTCAAACTAAATAACCACAATCCAAACTATCAAAACTCTATCCACTCTCTCAACTGACCGCAACTCGCCTACAACAACCCACATTTTGAATGGAGCCTGTGGGGTTTATAAAGCTGTCAAACCGCGCTACAAAATCTGAGCCATTTCCCGAAGCAGTCACGTGGTACAGCCGGGCAGCGAGGCTTCGGACGTCATCGTTTTCGGCTCCTCCCCTAAATGAAGCAAGCCTCGATACGCGCTTTACGGAAACGCCCCCTCCATTACTCGACACACGCCTCGAAGCCTCGGCTCATCACGTAACATCACTATCCTCCAGTCTCTCCATCAGCCTCTCCTCCTCTCTCCATCAGCCTCTCCTCCTATCTCTCCTCTCCTCCTCTCTCCATCAGCCTCTCCTCCGGTCTCTCCATCAGCCTCTCCTCCGGTCTCTCCATCAGCCTCTCCTCCAGTCTCTCCTCTCCTGTCTCCATCAGCCTCTCCATCAGGCTCTCCTCCTGTCTCCATCAGCCTCTCCTCCTGTCTCTCCATCAGCCTCTCCTCCTGTCTCTCCATCAGGCTCTCCTCCTGTCTCTCCATCAGTCGCTCCTCTTCTCCTCTCTCCATCAGCCTCCCCTCCTGTCTCCATCAGCCTCTCCTCCTCTCCTCCTGTCTCAATCAGTCTCCTCTCCTCCTGCTAAGCAAACTAAGTAAATTGTGCTCTAGCTAGCAAACTAAAATTTATATACAATAACAAACTACACCTACAACATAGTTTGTTATTAAAGTTCAATTAAAGTTCTATCTTCTACCAAAAGACCAAGGCTGCATTTAACTGCACTCCAGGTCTGGCTGGCTGACTAAAAACTGCTTCCTTAAAAGGACAACAATTTCGTGACACCAGCTGAGTCAGTTCACATTTATTAATTAAAATATATATTAGTAGAACTCGAGTCAAAATGTACTTCAGCAGGTTTAACTTTGACTACAGAAATGAATTATAATTTCTAATGGCACTTATTTATAACTACTTCTTATAGGGACTAGGCGTTCGGCGGCGTTCGGTCAAGCTCGGTGAAGCTACGTCTCTTGGCTTTAAATTTAAATCTATTTAAATTGAATATATAAAAAAACCCAATAACAATCTCAAATAACAAGTCAATAACAAATATTTCAATACAAGAAGAAATATCACAACTCCTGCTTTTGAAAAATACAATTAAATACAAAGGCTGGAACAAAGTATAAAATAAAATAAAATAAATAAAAATAAATAAAATAATAATAGTTAAAATAAATTAATCAGTGGGGACTACCAACTGAAAATCTTCAATTAACTCAAACAATTTAATTGCATTTAAATTTTGCATCATTTTCAGACATCTTTTGAAAAGGGAAAGTTCATTTTTGAGAGCAGAGATTGAGAGGGAGCATTTTGCATAGCGACATTTATGGATATAATACTTTGTTACAATTATTAGAATATTGATTAAAAATTACAAATTTTTTTCTTTAATGGATAAACCAAATTGAATGTTTTGCAAGGAAATAAAATCTACATTTATTGTTTTAGAAGACAGAAAGTTTCGAAGTTGACCCCATAAGTTTAATACTTCTTTACATTCATAAAAAAGATGTTTAGTTGTTTCCAATTGAGTTGTACAAAAGCCACAATTCTCAACATTAAACTTAAATCTCTCTCTTAAAAACTCATTTGAAGGATATATGTTATTTATTATTTTAAATTGTAATTCTTTATATTTAGGAGGAATTGGGAATTTCAAATAATTTGTCCTAATTTTGACTATCATAGATTTCTCAAAATTTTGTAAGAGAACTGTGCTTTTTGTTCTTCCTGGGTACATATTATTTATAGAATGCTGATTCAAAAACTTGTTGTTGCATTTATTATCTCTAATGTTCACATGCTCAAATTGAATCTTATGGAGTCTAGGAATAAAGAAATTAGATAAACTGTTTTTAACTGAATGAATGAGGACATCAGGGATACTACGTAAAACTTTCTTATAAATTCTTAGTGAACAATCATTTCTATACTTCCTGTTAAAATCCTCCAAACTTAGAAAATCACCATTTCCATCCAGTAAATGAGTAATTGACCAGATTCCTTTATTCCACCAATTTTCTAGAAAAATAGATTTTCTACCACATAGAATGGCTCTGTTGTTCCACAGTGGAACATTATGAGGGCTGAAGTTGTGCTTAAACATTAACTTCCACTGTAACAAAACCTGTTGGTGGAAATTAGAGAGTTGTAGGGGGAGTTTTGATAATTCAAAATCACATTTCAATAACAACTCAATACCTCCAACTTTTTGAAATCGACGGAATAACAAACCAAATGAGATCACCGTTTTTTAAAAGGGACTGAAGCCATCTAATTTTTAAAGTACCATTCATAATTTCAAAATCAATTGCCTTGATACCACCTTCCTCATAATTTTTTAGCAAATCACTTTTCCTGATATAATGGTGTTTGTTTTTCCAAATAAAGTTAAAATTAATTCTATTAATCTGTTTTATGATATTTGGAGGGACGGCTAAAGAATATGCAGGATACGTCAGCCTGGATAAGGATTCAGTTTTTGTTAATAACGTTCTACCAAACAACGTCAAGTCTCTTTGAAGCCAATTATTTAAGGTTTTGCCACATTTATCAATGTTGTCTTGTAAATTTTTTCTAACGCTGGTAGCTAAACATTTAGTAATCCACATGCCTAAGTATTTAATTTCATTTTTAACTGGAATATTGAAAATTGAAGAATCAGAACAGTTGTGAATGCTCATAATTTCACATTTGTTTATATTTAACTGCAGCCCTGAGGCTTGAGAGAACAACTCTATTACCTTTAGAGCTATAGGAATTTGTTCTTTGTTTTTTAGGAAGAGGGTTGTATCATCTGCAAATTGGCTAATGATTATTTTCTGGTTATTTATTTCCAAACCTTCAATATTGGAGTTTTTAATTGTTATTGCTAGTAGCTCTGTGACTAAAATAAATAAGAGAGGCGAGATACTGCAACCTTGTCTGATTCCTCTTTCTACTTTGAATCTGGGACATGTGCCCTGTGACAGAGACACGCAGCTGTTAATATTGGTGTTTAACATGGTAATCATATTAAGAAAACTATTACCAAATCCGAAATGTCTCAACGTGTTAACAATAAATTGATGTTCTACAGAATCAAATGCTTTGTGAAAATCTAAAAACAACATAAAACTGTCATCTTTTATTAAGTGACTATAATCAATAAGGTCCAGAACCAGGCGGATGTTGTTATGGATGGATCTGCCTTTTAGAAAACCAGATTGTGTTTGACTAATTATTCTAGGCAAGCCAGTTTTTAACCTCATTGCCAAAACCTTTGTTAGGATCTTGTAGTCTGTGTTCAATAGCGTGATAGGCCTTAAATTATTTAAGTTTTTCTTATCTTTACCAGGTTTTGGGATTAGTTTAATTATGCCTTGTTTCATAGTTTCCATGAGTTCCTTTCTACTAACACATTCTTCTACAGCCTGAAACAACAAAAGTTTTAAATCCTCCCAGAAATGTTTATAAAGGTTAGCTGTGAGTCCGTCTGGACCAGGAGCGCGATCAGACGCCATATTTCTTATAGCAATGTCAAATTCAGAAATTCTTAGCTCTTCATCACAGATTTCCTTAAAGTTTTCATCAATAATAGGAACTAGATTACTTATTTTATCAAAAAAGGATGAAGTAATTCTCTCTGTATGTGAAGATTTATAAAGATTACTATAGAAATTAAATACTTCTTCTGTTATTCTATTAGTCTCAGAACATTCCACTCCATCAATAATAAGACTATTAATAGAATTATATTCCTGTCTATGTTTTTCTAAGTTACAAAAGAAAGCACTATTTTTTTCTCCTTCTTCGATCCACCTGGCTCTGGACCTTACATAAGCACCTTTTGCCTTATTTATGTAAATCTCATCTAATTTAGATTGCAATTTATTTATTGTTTCTTTATCCTCATCAGTCCAACTTAATTTTCTGTAAAGTGACATAAGATCTTTAATCACTATTGTCTCTTCTGCTTTTTTTTTTCTATGTAATTCTTGACCAAATTTTATTGAAAACTTTCTAATACTGTATTTCAAGTATTCCCACTTAAGAATTGGTGTTTCAATAGAATTATCATTTGATATATTTAGAATAAGTTCTTTAATAAATTGACAAAACTCAAAGTTTTTAAGAAGGTTTGAATTAAATTTCCAGTAATTATTGGGTTTAGAACGTCTATCTAGATTTTGTAGTTTTAAACTAATAATGCAGTGATCACTTAAAGGACAGTTTGCTATCTCTGTTTCTTTAATACACTCTAGAACTGCAGCAGATACCAGCCAATAATCAATGCGTGATTTACTTTGACCATTAGGTTTGTGCCAGGTGAACTGTTTGACTCCACTGTGTAGCTTTCTCCAGACGTCCATCAATTTCGTGCTGCTAACAAATTCTTTAACAATAGGATTTGGAGTTTCTTTTGCCAGCAGTGAAGGCCAACGATCCATATATTCATCTGGAGCCAAGTTGAAATCCCCTCCAACTATGATATGATCAGTAGGAAAATTAGCATTAAACTCTGCAATAACCATTGTTATCTGATGTAGCAGATTCCTGTTGTATTGATCATTATTATATCCATAAATGTTTAAGATTCAGGACTCTGGGAGTTGTGACTGTAACCGACCTGAACACTGAGGCCCCAGAGCGCCCCCTGCAGGATCTGCTCAACCATCTTTGTTTCCAGCAGCACATCAATCATCTGTTAGTCCAGACAGAAAACTGAAGCTGTCAATGAAGCTGAGCAGCAGAAACCCAGAAGAACTGGAATCATCAGCAGGAGATGAACTGGACCACTAGGATCACTGATGCTGCAGCTGAGGAAGAGGAGGACGATGAAGGTGCCATCCTCACACTTCCTGTTTATCAACCCAAGAAAGCAGAAAATCAGCTGAAGAAGAAACGTGAGGAGCGAGAGTCGTCCTGCGCCCTCTAGTGGCTGATTGGACTACTGCACTGGGAGAACTGGACCTTGACGCTACTGCAGCTGCAGTTTTAACACCTACATTAAAACGTAACCTTTCAAATCAAAGCATATATTTCTTTACTACAATATTTCTTCATTGCTCCTTTAACAATAAAACTTAATACATATCTTGTGTTTTTATTAAACCTTTATATCCGTGTTTTCAGAGTCCAGGTGTAATTTATTAGAGAAACTCAACATCTGCTTTATTATAATAACATTTTCTTTCTACTTTACTTTTAAAAAAACCAGTTGTATATAACAAAAATAAAAACAGTAATATCTAACGTATTATTTCTTCACTGTCTGGTTGTCGATTCTCAGTTGGAGAAAATAAACAAAACATAAAATATATCATTGACAAATATTTAACATTTTCGTTTGTAATTTTCGACAAATAAAAAGTTTGCATCTGCACTTGTGATGGACAGGCCATACAACATTATTATTATGTAAGTCCCCAGAGTCGTTCTCATTTGGGCCATCAGTGAATTTCTAGGAGACCAAATGAAACATTTGGGGTTTTTTTGACTCCAGAAGTTCAACCTCCAGGTTTTCCATCGCTGATTGTTGCTGCAAACTTCAGCGGATTATCGATCAATTGATCACAGCTGCTGCTGATCACGTCTCGCCCACAAAGAGAAACGTGGTAACATCAGGAAATAGAAAGAGCTCTTATTTTGACAACAATAAATGATGTTAAATATCTTTGTTTGCAGGTTTATTCAGACAAATTATACATCTGTCAAGAAAACAAAGGAGTCCGTTAGTTAAACCAAAAACATCCATCAGAACAATGAGGCAAATCCTTTGTTACAAGATCTCATCCATGCTGTTACATTCATTACTTGATTGGCGTTTTTGGATATTCATGTCAGAAATATGTTGTGTTTTTCTGGAGTTCAGTGGGATTTTGGTCAGGGGTTGTTGGACAAGTGTTGAAACCTGGAGATACAACAGTCTAAAGTAGACGTCCTGAAACAGTTAATAAAGTATCATGAAAGAACAGGAGCCTAGTAAAAAACACAACAGAATAATAATATGAAAACATTAACTTTCTGATAAAATCAATTTCCCAACAATAACTATGATGCAAAACTTATTTATGTATTTTCTTGGAAATATACTATTTTCAAGCACTGTTCAGGTAAAATCACTCAATCAGGTTTATTCATATATTGTGCATAATATAGCGAGAGCTCATAGGACAATCAGTAATGAAGCAAGTCTGGATGCAAAAACTACACATGGGTTTTATGCAAGGTTATGGGATGGCAGCTGTGGAAAACAAACTTCCAACCTTGTACATGAAACCCAAATAGTTCGTTTGGTGAGAGTTCATAAGCATTTCATATAACATGACTAGCAGATCTGACCTTATTGTAATTTTTCCATCACAATATATATATCTATATTTTTTTCAGATAAATGATGGATGTTCCTGAAAACTGCTCTAAGATCAGAGTTTCTGTGGGACATCCAGTTCCAAACTGGTTCTACTGGTTTCTGTGATGGAAGCTGAAGTTTCTCTCCAGTTTCCAGTAAAGCATCTTTTTCTCTGAGGAGCTTTGAGGAACATTTTCATGTCAACAGAAGGAAGAAGCAGCAGAGAAAAGAGGGTTGAAGTGTCTTTCATGGCTTCAAAGCTGAACTGGAAATGATTCCCATGTTTCCATTCTCAGACCATTTCTGGTTCCAGGATGAAAATGAACCAGAGAGAAAAAAGATCAACTTTCCAGTTGAATCCAGTTCAGATCAAAACTCCATCAAGCCTCTAAATGGAGCCCAGTTTGAATTGGATCTTTATTGATCCAAAGAGACAAACAATATCAGACACTAAATGACAGACAAGAAAAAATAAACAGGAGGAAAATCTTTGAGGTCAGAGGTCATCATCATGATCCAGTCAGTCTCTTTAGACTCAAACTGCTGCAGCTTCAACCTCTGAAGATCAGCAGGACACAGAGATCATTATCTACTAGAACGTACATGTCTTCCACCTGCAGAGAGAAGAAGGAAGGAGAGATCAGATCAGTGAGTGTTTCCAGACTCTCTCCAGCAGCAGTCAGTGACGCAGCACATCCAGTCGATGGTTTCCAGGCTGCAGTCAGACTGATCTCAGAGCTGTGACCAAGATGAACCTGATCAGTTGTTTCCTGTTGAACTGAGAGAACAATCAGATCTGAGATCAGATCTGCTGCTGCCACAGTTTGATGAATGAGGACCACTGACTGTCTCTAGACATGTTGGACGGCTGGACGCTGGAGTCCAGCTGGACTTCCTGGAGACATGGACACAGCAACAACACTCATCTTCACACCCACACAAACACAGGAACACAGCAAGCTGCTGCTCCTCTGATTGGCTGATTGCTGTCTCTGTGTCCAATCAGGAAGCCTGAACCATTCTCCTCCCACTGAGAAGCTGCAGCTTTACTGGGAACACTGGATCTTTGCTTTGATGCTAACTGGGTTTAGTTCAATATGCTGACAGGAGATGAAATCACTACAAACATTTACTTACTGAAGATAATCTACAAGATCCTTCAGCTGCTGAACATCTGAATCCTTCAGGTTGTTGCATCCCAGGTCCAGTTTTTTCAGATGGAGGCTGTTGGACTTCAGAGCTGAAGCCAAATAATCACAGCTGATCTTTGACAAACTGCAGTTCCACAATCTGAATAAAGAATAAAAGATGAGCTGAACCAACAGGATGCAGGTTAACCAGTCCAACAGAACCAGTTAAAGATTCTCATGAATATTAATGCCAACAAGCTGCTGCTTCAATAAAGACCTGCTGACTTCAGAACCAGAACCAGAACCTGGTACTGGGTCGTGTTCTATTGGAGGATTTTAGTCAGTAAAATCATTCCAGGTTGTGATCAAAGTGTTGAAGCATCAATCATTGATTATTGATTTGTTCCTGTCAGATTCCAGGATTCACTTTTCTAGACTGGGTTGAATGACCTTTGACCTGCTTCACATGAGGGGGATTTCTACACACCGGGGGTCCGAATGCTGTCCTGTTCTGACCTCAGGTCAGCAGGTCCAACTCAGTTACACAGAGGGACTAAATTAAACTCTGGATCCAAGTCCAGGAACAAACTCAGAAAATATTGATTAGAACAGAAGAAATGAACTTTGATTTATGATCAATTATAAATAATTATTCACAGAAATATCAATAATTATATTATTAAAATACCTCAATGTCTCCAGTCTGCAGCCTTCAGTCTGTAGAAAACCACAGAACTCCTTCAGTCCAGAATCTTCCAGGTTGGTTCTGTACAGGACCAGTCCTGTCAGATGGGTCGGTTTGGACTTCAGAGCTGAGAACAGAGAAGTCCAGCTGGTCTCTGACAAACTGCAGCCCCACAATCTGAATAAAGAATAAAAGATGTGAGCTGAACCAACAGGATGCAGGTTAAAACTGAAATATGAACAAATAAATAATAAAATGTAGAAAGTTAATTTCCCTGAATGTAAAAGAAACTTGATGAACTGATTCCAACATCTGATCCAGTCAAACTGGTTTAAAGAGTCCAAACCAGCAGAACCAGAACATTTGATCAAAACAGAAACTCAAAGTTTTTCTAAAAGTTTCTCAGGATCTTAAATTCAGTCGGATGTTTTTTTCTCTCCATGTTTCCTTCCAGACTCTGTATTATCTGACTGCTCTGTACCATCATTTATCTACAGATATTTTATGTCTCCAGTTTTTGTTCATTAATCTATTAATGATTTTTTCTTGCTGGTTGTATTTTAACTGCAGCTCATTGATAATTATGACAGATGTAAACTGGTTGATTTCAATCCGTCTAATTCAGCGTTTTACAATTTCCATTACAGCTCACATTCTGAAAGTTGATCATTTTCTCATTTTGTGCTGATTCAGTTACTGAACTATCAACTAGAAAATATTGAGTCTTTTCTCTGTCAGATTGATGAGGGTCATTTAGTTCAAGTTCTGAATCCTTCATCAGAGATGCTGCAGAAATGGGAACTTTATCATAAAGGAACAACAGGATTGTGAAGATGAATCATTTTAAATCTATTTTCCAGGTAAAACATGAGAATGATTTCAGTGAACTGATGAAGCTTGTTGCATATAAAACATTATAAAGGTAAGATCTCATTTCCTGTCCTACAAAATAAGAGCTGAATCAAAATGTTTGAACAAAATGACTTAAACACCAAAACCTTCACAAAGTCAGTATTTACTGCAGGACTGTTAATGAATTATCTTTCTATTATTTATGTCTCCTTAATGTCCAGGAACTCTGCCAGAAGACTGTGGTCATCCTGATAGAGTCTGACTGTCACAACAAACTCAGGTTTTCCTCTAAGCTGCTCTCAGTGGTTTGGAGGACGACTGACTTGGAATTTGCTCCATTAGTGGAATTCACACTAAAATGGAAACTCATCACTTGCTTCCTTTTTGTTTTTCTTCCTGCCAACATCAAACTCCTGCATGTGCTGCAGCTCCATATGATCAGGCAGTCAAGTCCACAGAAAACTTCCCTGTTTCTAGGAACCATTTCATCCAGAGTTGGTCGACTTTCTCTGTCCATCTCTGTCAGACTGTGAACCTTTAGTCTGAGCATGTGGAGAACCTCTCCTAACAACCTGCTTCACATTCATGTGCTGCAGTCTCTGCTGGTTCTGATGTCTGGGACCAGAATATTCATGTCCTGAAGAACCTGCAGCCTGTTGAGCTCAGAGAAAAACTCAGTTGTCTGGATATTTTCAGATGAAGATGAAGTTGGTTTCTGATTGTATCTTCTGATTCAGGAAATGGATAAAGGGCGATTCCACCTAATTTTAATCAACTATCAGCATCTTTAATCTACTAGAGTTAAAACACTGAACCACCTGGACTCTTTAAACCTGGACTGGATTATTATCAACTAATAGCAGAAGATTTAAAACTCGGTGTGGAATTTGTGGATCTTCAATAAAGGGAGATTTCATTCTCTCTCTTTCTGCATCTTGACCTTTGACCTGCTTCACATGAGGGGCATTTCTACACACCGGGGGTCCGAATGCTGTCCTGTTCTGACCTCAGGTCAGCGGGTCCAACTCAGTTACACAGAGGGACTAAATTAAACTCTGGATCCAAGTCCAGGAACAAACTCAGAAAATATTGATTAGAACAGAAGAAATGAACTTTGATTTATGATCAATTATAAATAATTATTCACAGAAATATCAATAATTATATTATTAAAATACATCAATTTCTCCAGTCTGCAGCCTTCAGTCTGTAGAAAACCACAGAGATCCTTCAGTCCAGAACCTTCCAGGTTGGTGCTGTTCAGGTACAGTTCTGTCAGATGGGTCGGTTTGGACTTCAGAGCCGAGAACAGAGAAGTCCAGCTGGTCTCTGACAACCTGCAGAAATACAATCTGAATAAAGAATAAAAGATGTGAGCTGAACCAACAAGATGCAGGTTAAAACTGAAATATGAACAAATAAATAATAAAAATGTATAAAATTAATTTCCCTGAATGTAAAAGAAACTTGATGAACTGATTCCAACATCTGATCCAGTCAAACTGGTTTAAAGAGTCCAAACCAGCAGAACCAGAACATTTGATCAAAAAAGAAACTCAAAGTTTTTCTAAAAGTTTCTCAGGATCTTAAATTCAGTCGGATGTTTTTTTCTCTCCATGTTTCCTTCCAGACTCTGTATTATCTGACTGCTCTGTACCATCATTTATCTACAGATATTTTATCTCTCCAGTTTTTGTTTATTAAACTATTAATAATTTTTTCTTGCTGGTTTTATTTTAACTGCAGCTCATTGCTAATTATGACAGATGTAAACTGGTTGATTTCAATCCGTCTAATTCAGCGTTTTACAAAATCATTACAGCTCACATTCTGAAAGTTGATCATTTTCTCATTTTGTGCTGATTCAGTTACTGAACTATCAACTAGAAAATATTGAGTCTTTTCTCTGTCAGATTGATGAGGGTCATTTAGTTCAAGTTCTGAATCCTTCATCAGAGATGCTGCAGAAATGGGAACTTTATCATAAAGGAACAACAGGATTGTGAAGATGAATCATTTTAAATCTATTTTCCAGGTAAAACATGAGAATGATTTCAGTGAACTGATGAAGCTTGTTGCATATAAAACATTATAAAGGTAAGATCTCATTTCCTGTCCTACAAAATAAGAGCTGAATCAAAATGTTTGAACAAAATGACTTAAACACCAAAACCTTCACAAAGTCAGTATTTACTGCAGGACTGTTAATGAATTATCTTTCTATTATTTATGTCTCCTTAATGTCCAGGAACTCTGCCAGAAGACTGTGGTCATCCTGATAGAGTCTGACTGTCACAACAAACTCAGGTTTTCCTCTAAGCTGCTCTCAGTGGTTTGGAGGACGACTGACTTGGAATTTGCTCCATTAGTGGAAATGACACTAAAATGGAAACTCATCACTTGCTTCCTTTTTGTTTTTCTTCCTGCCAACATCAAACTCCTGCATGTGCTGCAGCTCCATATGATCAGGCAGTCAAGTCCACAGAAAACTTCCCTGTTTCTAGGAACCATTTCATCCAGAGTTGGTCGACTTTCTCTGTCCATCTCTGTCAGACTGTGAACCTTTAGTCTGAGCTTGTGGAGAACCTCTCCTAACAACCTGCTTCACATTCATGTGCTGCAGTCTCTGCTGGTTCTGATGTCTGGGACCAGAATATTCATGTCCTGAAGAACCTGCAGCCTGTTGAGCTCAGAGAAAAACTCAGTTGTCTGGATTTTTTCAGATGAAGATGAAGTTGGTTTCTGATTGAAGCTTCTGACTCAGGAAATGGATAAAGGGCGATTCCACCTAATTTTAATCAACTATCAGCATCTTTAATCTACTAGAGTTAAAACACTGAACCACCTGGACTCTTTAAACCTGGACTGGATTATTATCAACTAATAGCAGAAGATTTAAAACTAAGTGTGGCATTTGTGGATCTTCAATAAAGGGAGATTTCATTCTCTCTCTTTCTGCATCTTGACCTTTGACCTGCTTCACATGAGGGGGATTTCTACACACTGGTGGTCCGAATGCTGTCCTGTTTTGACCTCAGGTCAGCGGGTCCAACTCAGTTACACAGAGGGACTAAATTAAACTCTGGATCCAAGTCCAGGAACAAACTCAGAAAATATTGATTAGAACAGAAGAAATGAACTTTGATTTATGATCAATTATAAATAATTATTCACAGAAATATCAATAATTATATTATTAAAATACCTCAATCTCTCCAGTCTGCAGCCTTCAGTCTGTAGAAAACCACAGAGATCCTTCAGTCCAGAACCTTCCAGGTTGGTGTTGTCCAGGTCCAGTTGTGTCAGATGGGTCGGTTTGGACTTCAGAGTTGAGAACAGAGAAGTCCAGCTGGTCTCTGACAACCTGCAGCCAAACAATCTGAATAAAGAATAAAAGATGTGAGCTGAACCAACAGGATGCAGATTAAAACTGAAATATGAACAAATAAATAATAAAAATGTAGAAAATTAATTTCCCTGAATGTAAAAGAAACTTGATGGACTGATTCCAACATCTGATCCAGTCAAACTGGTTTAAAGAGTCCAAACCAGCAGAACCAGAACATTTGATCAAAACAGAAACTCAAAGTTTTTCTAAAAGTTTCTCAGGATCTTAAATTCAGTCGGATGTTTTTTTCTCTCTCCATGTTTCCTTCTAGACTCTGTATTATCTGACTGCTCTGTTCCATCATTTATCTACAGATATTTTATCTCTCCAATTTTTGTTCATTAATCTATTAATGATTTTTTCTTGCTGGTTGTATTTTAACTGCAGCTCATTGCTAAGTATGACAGATGTAAACTGGTTGATTTCAATCCGTCTAATTCAGCGTTTTACAATTTCCATTACAGCTCACATTCTGAAAGTTGATCATTTTCTCATTTTGTGCTGATTCAGTTACTGAACTATCAACTAGAAAATATTGAGTCTTTTCTCTGTCAGATTGATGAGGGTCATTTAGTTCAAGTTCTGAATCCTTCATCAGAGATGCTGCAGAAATGGGAACATTATCATAAAGGAACAACAGGATTGTGAAGATGAATCATTTTAAATCTATTTTCCAGGTAAAACATGAGAATGATTTCAGTGAACTGATGAAGCTTGTTGAATATAAAGAATTACAAAGGTAAGATCTCAGTTCCTGTCCTACAAAATAAGAGCTGAATCAAAATGTTTGAACAAAATGACTTAAACACCAAAACCTTCACAAAGTCAGTATTTACTGCAGGACTGTTAATGAATTATCTTTCTATTATTTATGTCTCCTTAATGTCCAGGAACTCTGCCAGAAGACTGTGGTCATCCTGATAGAGTCTGACTGTCACAACAAACTCAGGTTTTCCTCTAAGCTGCTCTCAGTGGTTTGGAGGACGACTGACTAGGAATTTGCTCCATTAGTGGAATTGACACTAAAATGGAAACTCATCACTTGCTTCCTTTTTGTTTTTCTTCCTGCCAACATCAAACTCCTGCATGTGCTGCAGCTCCATATGATCAGGCAGTCAAGTCCACAGAAAACTTCCCTGTTTCTAGGAACCATTTCATCCAGAGTTGGTCGACTTTCTCTGTCCATCTCTGTCAGACTGTGAACCTTTAGTCTGAGCTTGTGGAGAACCTCTCCTAACAACCTGCTTCAGATTCATGTGCTGCAGTCTCTGCTGGTTCTGATGTCTGGGACCAGAATATTCATGTCCTGAAGAACCTGCAGCCTGTTGAGCTCAGAGAAAAACTCAGTTGTCTGGATATTTTCAGATGAAGATGAAGTTGGTTTCTGATTGAAGCTTCTGATTCAGGAAATGGATAAAGGGCGATTCCACCTAATTTTAATCTACTATCAGCATCTTTAATCTACTAGAGTTAAAACACTGAACCACCTGGACTCTTTAAACCTGGACTGGATTATTATCAACTAATAGCAGAAGATTTAAAACTAATGTGGCATTTGTGGATCTTCAATAAAGGGAGATTTCATTCTCTCTCTTTCTGCATCTTGACCTTTGACCTGCTTCACATGAGGGGGATTTCTACACACCGGGGGTCCGAATGCTGTCCTGTTCTGACCTCAGGTCAGCGGGTCCAACTCAGTTACACAGAGGGACTAAATTAAACTCTGGATCCAAGTCCAGGAACAAACTCAGAAAATATTGATTAGAACAGAAGAAATGAACTTTGATTTATGATCAATTATAAATAATTATTCACAGAAATATCAATAATTATATTATTAAAATACCTCAATGTCTCCAGTCTGCAGCCTTCAGTCTGTAGAAAACCACAGAGCTCCTTCACTACAGAACCTTCCAGGTTGGTGTAGCTCAGGTCCAGTTCTGTCAGATGGGTCGGTTTGGACTTCAGAGCTGAGAACAGAGAAGTCCAGCTGGTCTCTGACAAACTGCAGCCAATCAATCTGAATAAAGAATAAAAGATGAGCTGAACCAACAGGATGCAGGTTAAAACTGAAATATGAACAAATAAATAATAAAATGTAGAAAATTAATTTCCCTGAATGTAAAAGAAACTTGATGAACTGATTCCAACATCTGATCCAGTCAAACTGGTTTAAAGAGTCCAAACCAGCAGAACCAGAACATTTGATCAAAACAGAAACTCAAAGTTTTCTATCAGCCTGGATGAGTTGAACTATTTCTGCTGGTTCCTGATCATCAGCTGGAGACCCGACTTGGTAACTGGATCAGAACCAGTCAGTTTGTTCATTAATGGTCTTTGGGTTCTTATTAAAGCTGCTGAAAGTCAATGGAGGCCATTATTTAATGTTTATGAGCTTTTATTCTGTCATTTGAACAGATTGTTTTGAAAGAAAATATATTGGAATAAAATTATTTATTAAACTAATGACTAGGCCTGTCACCATAGCAACTTTTACTGGGTGATTTATTGTCTCAAAAATTATTGTGATAAATGATAATATTGTTTGAAGACCTTTTTACACTGATTTAATGGAAATGACATAATAATACATGCGATTTCCTGCCAAAGATAAATACACTTTATTTTCAAAAGAACACTTAACACTGGAACTGATAAAATAAACAAAACAACAAAAAACAAAAATAAAATGGATTCTCAGTCTCCATTAACAAAAATGTACTTGAATAAAAACACCAAAGTGTAAATAAATACTGCATTCAACCAAAAGAGTGCAGATTATGAAGTCTGTTTACCATATTGCTCTTCAGTAATCATTAGATTTAAATATAGAAGATGGAACATCGACTATCTGATGCAATAGTTCACACTACATGTTAGTTCACACCTACATTTTCCCCTTATGACAATCTTAGAACGTTGATCGTTCTAAGATTGTTGCTTGTGATCATCCTGTAGTGTGTGGTGTGTTACGGTAGATCGTTGTGGCCTCTTCTATCTAAATCAGGGGTTTTCCCCACTGGGATCGTTAACACAACCTGTTGAATGTGACAGGTAGCCAATCAGAAAGCGCAGATTCTCCTCCTGCTTTCTGAGGGGAAATTACAGAGGGGAATCCCAAACAGCTGACACGGCGCAACCCGAAGTCCAGCGGACATTGGAGATGATATGTGGAAACAACATTAATGTTTATAAAACATTTGGTGCAAAGAATATAGAAATGACGAGGGGAGGAGTTGGACCGGTAACTTTTCAGCTGTTCTTCGTTAACGTGACATAAATAGGTTCTAATGATTTTCATTCAGTCAGGACGTTACGCTGACACTAGAGCTACATGAATTGCAGGTAGATTGTAGTAAAGCATTGATTAATGCCTGGTTTTAAAATTAGTTCACTGGACTTGTAGCCATTATTTTGTGCTCATTGTTGGACATCAGACGGCACAATTGAACCCGATAGAACCGTTATACCAAGGATTTCTGTGGGCTAATGTGTGATCTCTCAGGTTTTGAAAATCGTCCGACAATCGACCGACAGCTCTAAGATCGTGTCGTGTGAACTGGACATTAAACTGAGGAAATGAGGAAGGGAGGGTCAGTGGAGAGCACCGGAGTTGAGCCTGTTTTCATTCAGCGTCATCAACAGAAAGAGAAAAAGGTCGGAAGAGACGATAAAGGCGATAAACTGACGTTGATAGTTTTAATTTATCGTACGATTAATTGATTTATCATTTATAGTGACAGGCCTAATAATGACTAAAGTATAAATGAACAATTTCATTAGATTAGTAGAGAAAACAAACCCCAGTTTCTTCACTTTACTGACTGAACTCTCCAGGATCTCAACCAGAGGCTTCAGATCAGATTCTCCACCTTCATATATGTTGATCTTATTTATTTCCAGTTCAGTCAGATCTGGGTTGGACTTCAGCGCTGAGGCCACAACATCACATTCAGCCTTTTGGAGCGAACAGCCACCAAGTCTGTGATTAGAGAAGAAATAAAATCAGTTCTAATAAAATCAATCTGGATCAATAACAGACTAAAATGTGATAACAGTGATGTCATCATCTGATCAACATCTGATCTTCAATTTACTGAGTTTGACCCCACAGAGAATCAGTTCAGTTCCTGGTTAAAGTCCAGGTTCTGGTTCTGGTTCTGGTCCAGGCTTCATGTCCTCAGACCTTCAGCTGCAGTCAGATGTTGAAGATCTTCTATCATCTGTGAAGGACAGTTTAGTTTTCTCTGCAGCATCTGATGGAGCTGCAGCATCAGAGCCTCAAAGGAGCTGCAGCAGCTGATGAAGAGGCTGACTGAGCTGAATGAAGGAAACTACTGGAGATGATGGAGAGGAGGAGGAACTGCTCACAGCTGGGACTTGGACTAGACCCTTTGGCTCCTTGAGATCTTCCACCAGGCAGGAAGTGAGTTAGAAATGAAGTGAGCAGAGCAGGAAGTCCAGCCTGCTGTGGACCTCTGGCATCTCTGGGTTTGTTTAGCCAATATCTGCTGCAGCATCTAGAATCATCATCATCATTAATAATAGTAGGATATTCTATAGAAACAAAGTTCCCAGCAGCAGGTTATTAAATGCTGCCACAGAGGAAACTGGGAGCAGAAACCAAACACATGATGCTCCCAGTTCTGTCTCCGTTCATCTGCTGGATTTGATGCTTTAACAAAGTAGAAAGTGGACAGTCGTCAACCTGCTGCAGCTAAAAGCTTCAGATTGTTCTGGTCGTCCTGCAGAGCAGCAGCAGAACCGGTCCTGCTGCTGCTTCAGGTCTGAACCTCTCAGACTGTTGATCTGAGAGGAACTGGGACAAACTGGTTGGAAGAGGGAACCATGTCTCTGCAGTGGTCTGTCCATCGTCTCAGAGGAACAAAGGTTTGGATGTCAGAAGAAATTGTTGCTAAACTCCTGAAGAGCTGAAGACCAAAACCCCTGGAGGAGACGGAGCGTTTGGGTCCAGCAGCATTTTCATGGTGAAGCAGTGAAAGTTCTCCAGTAACTAGAAGAGGCTGGGATGTCTAAAGAGTTGAAGCTCATGTCTCTCCAGGTCTTCATGGAGGACAGCTAACAGCTTCAACAAAGGCTGCAGATGAAGAGTTGATGAGGAAAATGGTTCCAGCTCTGGAAGCTCAGAGTTCTCAGAGCTTTGGGAGGATCTGACAGAAACCAGAACTTTTTCTGGACCAGACAACAATCAACACATTTTGGTCTCATTTACAAACTCAGAGGAAACTAGTGTGAGGAGGAACGGTTGGTTCACAAAGTTTCTAACTAATTACAATGCAGGGATTTATTTTAAAGTTTCCATCAAACCTAAACAATTATTTTATAAAAACAGTCAAAGATCCTAAAAGGTGATTTATGGAGTAGCGGCTCAATGAGTGAAGAAGAATTTAAAGTTAAAATGTGTCTCTGGCGGATTGGATCTTAGAGAAAACAGATTTTCTAGAGTTATGAAAGTTTTTATCCATTTAAACATGAAAAGTGATAAAAAGTTAAATATTTTTAAAATGATCAAAATGTCTAAAAACCAGAAGCTGCAGCTCTCCTGGATGATCTGAATGTTTAGATGTTTGAATGGCTGAAATAATCCAGAGGATGAAGGAAAAAGTTAAAGACCAAAAACATCCAGAAGCAACTTGAAGAAGAAGAAGAAACAGGAGGACAATATTGCTGAATCAGCATTCACACAATGAAAACATCTGGACTCACCGAGCCTTTCTGCAGTTCCTCACAGCTGGAAACAGTCTCTGTCGTCCATCTATTGATGTGTTGTACTTCTCCAGGTCCAACTCATCCAGAACCTCTGACATCTGCAGCATGAAGGCCAGAGCTGAACAGTCAGTATCTGAGAGCCTCTTCCCTGAATCCAGCAGCCGTTGGATCTCCTGATAAAATGAGAGATCGTTCATCTCCACCAGACAGTAGAAGATGTTGATGCTTCTGTCAGGAGAGATATCATCAGTGTTAATCTCCTTCAGGTTGGTGATGATTCTCTGGATGGTTTCTGGACTGTTCTCTCTCTGACCCAGCAGATCTTCTAAGAGGTTCTGGTTGGACTCCACAGTGAGACCATGAAAGAAGCGGACAAACAGGTCCAGGTGGCCATTTTTACTGCTGAGGGATTTCTCCATGACTTTCTTCATGAACTCATCTAGAGATGTTTCTCTGTATTTTTCTCCCAGGAACGTCTGGATCACCTCTGACTTCCTGCTGGTGAAACAGTGGAGCATGTAGACTGCAGCCAGAAACTCCTGGACGCTCAGATGAACAAAGGAGTAGATGGAGATGTTGTTCACTTCTCTCTCTGTTTTAAACATTTCAGTGAAAACTCCTGAGAACAACGCAGCATCTTTGATGTTGATGCCACACTGATTGAGGTCTTTGTCATAGAAGATCAGGTTTCCCTTCAGCAGCTGATCAAAAGCCAGTCTTCCTAGAGACTCAATCAGCTTCATGTTCTCTGGACTCCAGATAGATTTTGTCTTTTTTCCTCTATCATACTTTTCCTCCTTTATTTTGAGTTGAACCTTCAGGAACTCTATGTACATCTCAGTCAGGGTCTTGGGCAGATCTCCTCCCTCTCTGGTCTCCATCAGATTCTCCAGAACTTTAGCAGTGATCCAGCAGAAAACTGGGATGTGACACATGATGTGGAGAGTTTTTGATTTCTGGATGTGGGAGATGATCTTGTTGGCCTTCTCGTCATAATCTCTGAATCTCTTCCTGAAGTATTCCTCCTTCTGGGGGTCAGTGAACCCTCTGACCTCTGTTACCATGTCAACAAACTTTGCAGGGATCTGATTGGCTGCTGCAGGTCGTGTGGTTATCCAGAGGAGAGCAGAAGGAAACAGTTTCCTCCTGATGATGTTTGTCAGCAGAACATCCAGTGATCTGGACTCTGTAACATCAGTCAGGATCAGATTGTTGTTGAAATCCAGATCAAGTCGACTTTCATCCAGACCATCAAAGATGAACAGAACCTGAAACGTTTCAAAGCTGCTGATTTCTTTGGTTTTAGTGAAGAATTTATGAATCAGTTCCAATAAACTGAACTTTTCTTCTCTCAACATATTCAGCTCTCTGAAAGTGAATGGAAATATGAAATCAATGTTCTGGTTGGTTTTGCCTTCAGCCCAGTCCAGAGTGAACTTCTGTGTTAACAGTGTTTTCCCAATGCCACTCCCATGGTCATCACTGTTCTGATTGATTGATCTCTTCCAGGTGGGGTTTAAAGATGTCTCTTCTGATTGTTTCTTGTTTCCTGGATGCTGTTTCAATCTGTCTGACCTCATGTTCCTGGTTGACCTCTAGTTAACCCTCTGTGATGTGGAGCTCTGTGTAGATCTGGTTCAGAACGGTTTTATTTCTATGTTCAGCGACGCCTTCAGAGAGACTCTGGAACTTCATCTTCAGAAACTCTTTAAGGTCAGGCTGATACTGAGCAACAATATCTGAAAAAACAAAGAAAAACAAACTAAATAAAAACAATTTGCAATATTCTAACAAGTAACTGGACTAATAAAGTGGCCAGTTTGGTTCTTCTACATAAACTATGAAGGAAACATAATTCAATAATTAGAGAAAACTCAATGAAAGTTATTCCAACGTCAGTCTCAGGGCCGGCCCAAGGCAAAAGCAAACTAAGCAGCCACTTAGGGCCCCAGGGCCACCAAGGGGCCCCTCAGTGAAGCTGATTTTTTTAAAACAATGATTTCTATGTCATCACAACAACAAAAATACAGTTTCAACATGAAGTGATTTGTTTTTACAATATATTTGATAATGTAGAAATCATTATTTTATAGACAAAAGAAAAAGAAATTGCTCTTGAAGTCCCCTGGTGGTCGCGGTAGGTACTGCACGCTTCACCGGTAACATGAGTTGCTGTGCAGAGTGGATCCAAACGTCCAAAGCTCCGGTCAGAAGATAAGTTGGCAAAACATTTTTACAAACATATTTATTTATTTATTTATTCAGAATGTATGTCCATACAAAATCTACATCCAGGGTACAATATTATTCTTTTTCTTTTCAACAAAAAAAAAAATAAAATAAAATACACCAACCCACTCTCTATGTAGCAACACACTGTAACATTACATTTTGCACTATCCATGTTTTTGAAGCTGAATAAGTAATAAAGTATAAAACATAAATATTAGATTAATTAAACAAGCCAGTAAAGATAAATCCAGATCAGTCTCTCAGGTCTAGGGTGGTTAGAATGTCCAGGAAGAGTCCATTGATTTCAGCCAAGCTACTGAATGGAGAATCTTTTCAGGAGTGAGCAGACAACAGTTCGTTGATCCAGTGTTTCTGTTTGCTCCATAGATTTCAATTTTAAGTATACACTTTTTGCTGCAGATGATGCTAACAAACAAAGTATTTTCAAGAATTTAATTTCAAAGACATAACATTCCAAGTAACCTGATCCTAGTGTCAGGTTATAAAGAAAGCCCTCAAACTTTTGTTGTTATCAGTATTACATTATCTGTAGGTTTGCAAGCCACACAATTCCAAAGATGAAGATCCTACAGACATCCTACAGCTGGCATTTGTCAGTGATACTAGCATTCAGCTTATTCAACCTATATGGGTATAATATATGCGGAAGAATATTGAATTGAATTGTCATGTTTGTTGATGTTAATATGGTTTGAGATGAATTAGTAATCTGTTCCAGCTATTGTCATCATAGTTGCAGTTTAAGTCCAACTCCATTTAGATTTTTTTCAGTATTTGTCATAAGCTATGAAGAGTCAGAACAATTTTGTAAACACATGAAATAAGTCCTTTTGTAGTAGATGTTAGGATCTAATAAACATGATTCAAGCAGTTTCTGGTTTATTTGGAAATATTTCTACTGTTTGGCTCTTAATCCAATGTCATCTGCAACATTGAAATGATTAAAATATGCAAGTCATAAATTCAGATAATTGATCAAGCTGAAAGACATTATTGGTATAAAGGTGAACTGACCTAAAACCTTTTCTGACAAGTTTGTAGTATACCATCCCAGGCTGATGCTGTTATCTTTAAGTGGTGTGTTACAACAGTTGTATCTTAATGTTCAAGATGTGTAATTGAAGCCATGCATTGTAGGTAGCTAAAATTAAAAGGATTTGATGTAATTGTAGAAAGTGCTGAACTCAAAAGGGATGATTGCTAATGAAATGGATTTTAATTTTGTTGTTCTATGAGACCACCTCACATGCTGCATTTGAATAAATCCACATCCATAAAGAAGGAACTGGGAGGCTAGTAATACATTCTGAAATTTGGAAGATTTAATCCGCCTTTAGCATAGGGAGCCTGAAAGTAAGAGTTTAACTTGGGATCTTTTGCCAAAAATAGAGATATTGCTTTATCCAAATCTTTAAAAAAAATGTCATTGATTTTTAAACACATTGAAATAAGTAAATAAATTTAGGTAGTATAGACTAATTGAATTAACTCTGCCAATCAAAGATAGTGAGATCCATCCATCGCTAGCTCTGCTTTTGGTTTATTAAGTAATGATGAATTCTTTCTAAATTTGATCATAACATGAACCAATATTAATGCCAAGGTAAAAACCATCAGCACCATTTAAATGAACCAGGCAGCAATTGTGTTTCCTGTTCTGTCATATTAAGTGAACTTCACTTTTGGAGTAATTGATTTTGTATCCAGAGACTGCACTGTATGTCCCAAGGTCAGTAAAGATGGAAAGGATTTAGACTGTTGAGATAGAATACTAACAGATCATCTGCATAACATCAAGTTTATGTCTTCTGTACTTACATTTATACCTGTAATAGTTGAGTCAGAACATAGCAATTGCTAATGGTTCTATAGCAATGGAGAATAGGCTAGGAGAACTGCAGAACAGCCTCAGAGCCAGAATCTGACAGAACCCCATTGATCAACATCTGTGATCTAGGGCTATTGAAGAGTGTTCTACATAAAGGTTTCACCAAAATTCATAGCTCTCAGGGTCTCAAAAAGAAAATCAGGTTCAATTCTGTCAAACGCCTTCTCATCCATAGAAAGTATTACCAGTACCTCTGTCTTTAGCAATATCAATAACATGAAACAATCCAATATTGTCCGTCTGTGGTTCAACAAAGCCTGTTTGGTCTGCATGAATAATTTTTGGGATTATTTTTCCAGTCGAGATGCTATTATTTTAGACAAGATCTTATAGTTGGAGTTGAGAAGGCTAGGTCTATAATTACCACACTTTTGTACATTTTTTCCAGGTTTTGGAAGCAATGTTATACAAGTTCTAAAGATTGAAAGTACTGTCTTTGGAATGCCTCCTTAATCATACTTGTAAAGAATAATTATTTGAAAAAGTTTAAAATATTAATTGAAAGCCATCTGGCCCTGGGGCTTTATTATTTGTGATGATTTAACAGCAAGTAACTCTTCCTCACTTAAACTTTTTGTCTTGTATTAATCTTTGAAATGTAACTGATTCAAAAATTGTTTTATATCTACACTGTCTTTGTGAAGCTCAGATAACATTGATAATATTTTCTAAATTCCAAATTTATCTTTTGATTTTCTAAATGTCTACCATCATGTTTAATACTCTGAATACATTTTTCATTGTCCTCTTTTTTTATCTGCCACGCCAGTAGTTTGCTTGTTTTATTGCCGAATTCGTAGTAATGATATTTTGTTCTAGCCATTGCTGCCTCAGCTTTACTTGTACACAGGTTGTCATATTATTTAAAATCCTTAAGATTTTAAATTATTTAAAATCCTTAAGATTTTAAATTATTTAAAATCCTTAAGATTTTAAATTATTTAAAATCCTTAAGATTTTAAATTATTTAAAAATCCTTAAGATTTTAAATTATTTAAAATCCTTAAGATTTTAAATTATTTAAAATCCTTAAGATTTTAAATTATTTAAAATCCTTAAGATTTTAAATTATTTAAAATCCTTAAGATTTTAAATTATTTAAAATCCTTAAGATTTTAAATTATTTAAAATCCTTAAGATTTTAAATTATTTAAATTCCTTAAGATTTTAAATTATTTAAAAACAAGATTTTAAATTATTTAAAAACAAAATTATTAATCCAAGATTTAAATTATTTAAAATTTAAGATTTTAAATTATTTAAATCAGATTTTAAATTATTTAAAATAAGATTTTAAATTATTTAAAATCCTAAGATTTGCAGCTGAAGTTTACTGTAGCAGTACATGATGTTTTGACCATCATGCACTGGTGGTCAGCAAACAATCTTCATAGTTAGATTGTTTGGTTACCATAGCAACAATCTGATGCGTTTTTAATGAGTGCCAAAAAAACCCCCCAAAAAACTACAAACTTGGTTTTAGATATTCTGGTCTTAATAATCTACACCGTGTTTGAAGTTTACATTTTTTAGTTTTTGAAGTAGATCACATTAAAGATGCTCAAAGTAGTGAGAAAATACGTGGAATTGTCCTTTAGTCATTTCCCAAATTGGATTCTCAAATTTTCCAGCAGAACCTTAAAGGCCTGGTGTAATAACCAATAAAAGTAGAACAAAAATCCTTTCAAGGTCAGAATAACATGTTGCAGCTGGGCAATTTGCTGACCTATAACCTTGCCACCTCTTTTTTTATTATACACTTTATTTCTGTTATGCTAAACGAACTTAACATCAACCAATACGATTGCTGCTCTTTCTGCTATTTTCCCTTAACATCATAATGTGCTGAAACCCAAATAAAATTATCTGTAGAAATAATCAAATTGATTCTATGAAGTGTTTGTTTTATTTAGAGCTGATGACATGTTGTGCTGCAACATGACCCTTCAGAGTAAGAGTCTTCACTTATAATTTTAAAAACAAACAAAATAAAAGTCAATTTATACATTTATCTTGTCCATTTGAACAGGCTCAAATTAAATGAGGACTTTATTAAGCCCAGTTACCAAGACATAAGTTCCAGTTACACCAGCTGGATTCAGTGAAACAACTGACCACAAAAACACTTTTAAACCTTAAATTTCCAAATATCAACTAAAGACGGATTCCACAGAGACGATAGAATGAAGTTCTGATTGGAGATGTTCAGTCTCACCTGGAGCACAGCTGCTCTGATTGGCTGTCAGAGTCCAGATCCTGTTCTGGGTTGTTTCATACTGCAGCTGGTCAAGACCGGATCCATCAGAACATTCTGAGACAAACCACAGCAGGATGGAGGTCCTCACCAAAGTCTGTGAAGACATTTCTTCATCACTGAAAGTTCATGCAACAGGCTGGAGCTGAAGATGTTCATGAAGGTCCACACAAACAAGGGACCAGAAACTGGGTCAGAACAGAACCTCAGAACATCGATGATCTCTGGTTTTAGTAATTTCATTGAATTATATTTGGTATCATGACTGATGCCAGTGTTCCCAGTCTGAAGATGCTGGGTTTCACTTTTCAGTGGGTTTACAGACAATCTAAATTGTTGCTCTTCACAAGCTTGGTTGTTTTTGTTTTCAGAACATTTTAATCCATATTAATTCATTCAGACTTTCATTTAAACTCTACTGAGTTGGGAAACATCCTTCATGTCCAACTTCAAATTAATAAGTAAGAAAATTAAGTTACTGTTTATTAAAACACTGAGATCAACCAGTTAATATCATTTAGATTTTATCTGTATAAAATCACATCAATCAGTTAGAAACTGGTTTCTTACTTTCTGTCTGATCCAGGTTCATTACTGAAGTCTGAAGATAACCTTGGACCTGTCACCCTCATAGATGGACTTTCCTGGAGGTTCTGCTCTGTCCTTTTCAGATCCAGATCTTCCATCTTCTGGCCTTTTGGAGAGAAACCAGAACCAGTCAGTCCCAGTGATCCAGTTCCAGTAACTGTCCTGTGAAGCAGAAAGCTGGTTATCATGTGTTCAGAGGATCAGAGTGAATCAGGTGAATGAATGAGTGAACATTTCCTATGAACTAGTGAACTTATTTAGCTCACAGTGGACTTGAAGCATCATGACTCTATTGTATCTCTCATGGAGGAGTTGTGCAGAAGGTTCTGAGGGAGCAGCTTCAGGTCGGGTCCACAGCTCTCCTCCAGACAGAACCACCAGCTGGGGTCTCAGCAACATGTCAGCCTCTGTGTGCAGCTCCACAGGATTTCCTCTCAGCTAAAGACCAGCAGCTTTCAGGGACCACAGCATCCAGCTGACCCAGCTGGAGCCACTGCAAGGAATCCTGGGTAAATATTTTTCATGATGAAGCAAAGACTGAAGCAGGCCTGAAACATATTTAGTCTATTGATCTGTCTCAGAATAGAAATTCAATAAAAGAGGGACATTAATGAAATATTTTTAGCTAGAACTGAAAAATAGCTACCACTGATATAAAATGTGTAAATTATTATTATTGCTACATTTAAAGATATTATTAAGTTCTTTATGCACCAAAGTTCACGCAATCTTTAAAAAAGCGTAATCCGATTCTGATTTTAGCCAGAAGCAAATTTTTTTACAGTTGGAAACACTGGATCATCAGTCTGGATCTGGATGCATTTTCCCAGCAGCTTTGAGAGACAAAGAGTTTCTTCCTGCTGTAAGGAGCAACAGAGAAACCTGGTGACCAAACTCAGTGAGGAGGAAGAGGAACTGTGGACTGCTTAAAGCTGGTTCTGATCCAGACAAGACATCAGTTTCTGATGAACCCACAGGGACAGTGATGCATTCACTTCCTGCTGATTTTAACAAGCAGAGAAACTAGACAATGTTTTTGTTCTTCTGTTTAGGTTAAACACAGAGGTTTACAGAGTAGCTGCAGCAAGAGTACTCACTGTAAAAAGTTACAAGTTCTCATTTACTTATGGTTAAATTTAAAAGTTCATTATTGCACACTCTACATAAACAGGTCAGCTTTTGACACTGGCGCTGCTGTCATGGTAGATCCATACCACTTTATTATGAAACTCATGAAGTACAACCAGCTGACCAAAGTTTTGTACAAAATAAAAACAAACAACAGTAAAAGCAACTGTAAGATAGAAATCAAAACATCACTAATACAGTGAAGTAGGAGTGCAGTATTAAGAAAGAGATGTTAGTTCACTCTAAAGCCAAAAGAAAAATGAGTTTTTAACGAGTTTTAAAAGTTGTATCATAGAGGTGACAAGGTTAACTTCTGATGGGTCTTTGACCTGGTGAGGTCATCTGAATATCTTGTAATGAAAGTTTTCATCACCATATTCCAGGTATTCCTCAAAAAATATGTAACTGATATCATGCAATTACAACTTTTGACCTTTGTACATTTTGAGAAATAGCATGTTTTATAGTTTTTCTGTAAGTGGGTCACCCACAAAGTGTCCTATGGTGGCGCAGGGGTTAGACGCCCCATGTTTGAGGCCGTCCTCGACGCGGATGTCGGGTTCGATTCAGGCGACTTTTGGTCTTTCTCACTTCGTTCCTTCCTGTCTGCTTACTGTCACAAAAGTACGGGCCACTAGCGGAAACTCTGGAGAAAAATGACTGCATTCATTTCCGATGGAATTCTGAATCTGTTTCTACCACTGTGACTGTCAGGAAGACATTTTATGAATCTACACACTGAGTCAAACTGTCATGAGTAATATTTTACAAATCAAGATCTCCTACATATAAGAATTACCTTTATTTTTCCTCTGTGTGTAATCATCAGTTCTACTGTGACAGTGTTATCGTCACAAATCAACCTATATAGTTTAAAATTGTGAAATGCTCACAAAAGCATTTCATATAACCTGTGACTAATTTTCTAGATCACATGTAAGAAAGTAAACAAATTTATAAAGCTCAGGCCTCTATGAATTTTTTTCATGCGTTCCTCGCAATACTTTTTTGTTACTTGACAGGTTCATCGGTTAGAAAGACTCGAGAGCCGAGAGAGACACAGAGACCAGGAAACACTTACTTTAACAAGTCAACAAGTTATTTCCATCCTGCAGCTCAAATGGACGCTGTTCTGAAGGAGACTGAAGTTGGTTTCAACTTATTTTTCCACATGACGTCACGTACAGAGTGAAACAGAAAACTAGAATAAAGATTGAAAACCAGCAGGACAAACATTTTTGGTGGTGGATTATGAGCGCTCCTGCCCTCTGGTGGTGAATTATCGAGTTCTTCATTAATTACTCACCCAGATGATTTGCTGAAGTCATTTCACTTTTTATCAGGTCGTAAAATCCAATTTTAATTAATGTTCTTAAAAATCACTTCAGGGTTAATAAACAGAAAAAATGTAACTTACTTCAGAAAATCCTCAAATGATTAACTGTCAGTAATTTGAGAATCAAGCCTGAAAAATATAAACAATGAAAATGTGCTTGTGATAAAATCCAACCCACTGAGATCAGAGCATTCAGGATGAAAATATCTAGAGGAGAAAATTTAATTAAAAGTTTTTCAAAGTAAACACAATTGACTGAATTCACCTGAAGTACATTTTAGCTTGTTAATTATTTTACCAGAGCACGACTGTGTAAATTTCTTAGATATATATAAATAATATAATACTAAAAAATCAACAGTTATTCTGTTTTCCAGAAATACAATTTTCATAAATTCTCTAAACCACTGCGACAGACTGGCGACCTGTATGATTGAGAACGTAGCTGGAGATGAACCAGCAACCTCCTGAATTAGGGCAGATGAAAATAGATGGATGGATGGATGAATGGATGGATTTTAAAAAACTCACCATGTTTATTAATTTGAAGTTTAATTTGAATTATTTTGCCCTGCATGTTGTTTCTGCTGAAACACCTGGATTGTTTAGCACATCTAATACATCTAAAACATGCAGAGCCCTGAGGACTGAATTGAGAAATTCAAGTTATTTATTTCATCAAGAAATCTGTGTGATTTATTTACAATAAATACATGTGTTATCCATACGAAAATCAGCAATTTAAGACTTAATATAAATGAGAAAGATATAAACGATCAACTTAACAGAAGTCAGAAACCAGCTGCAGCTTTACAAACTCACCTCTATATTCAGAGCTTATTTCTCTGGTGATAGTAACTACAGGCTACAATGCATTGTTTACATTTAATATCCACTTAATGTGGAGTTTAGAGAAAAACTAAGAGTCTATCAACCATTTTCTGACTCAAATATTATTATGACATCTCTCAATTTACTGTTTGGTGCTACTGTTGTAATGAAGACGGTTTGAGATCATAAAAAATAGCTCCTGTGTTAAACTCTTTACAGGACATTTTTTTCTGGTTAGAGTCAGACTGAATAAAATCCTGCAGTGACTCTTATGTAACGGCATTAACATACAACCACAAACCTATGATACAAACAGAAACCTTCCGTAAGTAGGAAAGAAATAAAAATACATCCAAACTATATTTCTGAGTTATTATCGCGGCGTAATAAGTCATCTGACAGATTTGATTGTGTCGTTGTTGTGCTGGTTGTCTGAATGGTTTAAAGAGCTGCTTTCATGTTCAGTTCCATCTTAACCTTAACAGACATAAACATGAAGTGAATAAATCGATTTTCAATCAGTTTTTTACACCAAAAACTTTATAATAATAAACACGTTTTATTATTTAAAAACACGACAAACTAATTATGGTAAAGGGCCGTATTGGGTGAACTCTGGAAATCTCATCTGTCCGTGTATCAATTAACTCCAAACCACTTCTTTGTTCTGTCACATTTATCGATTTATTCCATTTTGATTATCATGCTCCAAACTTTGCAAGGACTGACCGCCCCGCTCACTACTTCCTCATACACACAAACCAGCAGGCCAGTAACCTTCCCATTCATACTTAATGACGTCACTCCCACATCGACACACCCACCACCCAATTGTAAAAGTCGCGTGCTCCTGTCATATCAATAATTACTTATTTCACTCATAAGGCTCTTACAGAGCCTCAGTGAAAACGTGTAATAAAAGAAAAGGCCTTCCAGTAACTGTGGGTTCATCAGCGCCACCTCCTCCACACACACATCTCTACCTCACCAACTTGCAACACAAAGTTACACCCTTGCATTCAAATAATGATATATGTCACATTTTTAATTTTTTCTGCATAATGTGCATTGCATGTATTCTAACGTTGGGCAAACGTATCTTGAACGAGAATATTAAAAGAAGAAGTAATAAAAACTTTAACGTTAATCCTCACCTTCCGTTTCCAGCTTCTCTCCTAACGTACAGGTGAGAGCTTCTATGATTGTCCTGTAGGTGGCGGTAAATGCACTTGAAGTTGGTTTGCCAGCCGCCAGTAACATCCAGAAGAAGATTAACACTGGTTTTGTATTTCATTTGAAACTGATCTGCTTTGCTCGGTAAGTTATTGGCTTTCATATTTATTTGTGTCACATTCTGACCAAACATCTGGAACCCATATAGGTTATTAGTTGCGCTTTAAAAAAAGTGTAATTTTGTGCTTTGTCTTGCTTCGTAAAGACAACATGCTACCACTCGGACTTCTCAGCTTTGATTATAAGTTCTGGTTATGAGTTGTGAAATGTCGTGCACTTTTATTATTAATGTCGCAGTTTCCTCTTGTTCGCTTTGACGTCTTAAGGGCAGGAAAAGTCGGAGAAAGTCACTTTATTCATTATTCAGTTGAACCGGAAAGCCACCTCTTACTTTATTCCAGTTAATCACAGAACTGCGCATGTCTCACATCTTGAATAGTTGCACAATGATGACGTCAGTGAAGAGCGCACCATAGTAGGCCGGGTCCTAGTACTTATTTTACGCCGGTCTCCTGCAACTTTTAGATGTATCTCTACTTCAACACACCTGAGTCCAATAATGAGGTCATTAGCAGGACTCTGGAGAACCTGGCTGCACTTGGGAGGTGATTCAGTTATTGGATTCAGGTGTGTTGGATCAGGGAGACTAAGAGTTGCAGAACAGCGGCCCTCCAGGACCAGGACTGCCCAGTCAAAGTCAAAGTGTTTTATTGGAGTCTGTAAAAATGTGATAGTACGCCCTGTGACGTAACTTCTACATCCAAAAAAAGTAAACATGACATTAATTTCATAATTATGTATTAAGTTTTCCCTGTAATTAGTTTCTGTCAATGAAACACAAAAATAAAGATCAATTCCTGTTTGTTTTGTGTCTGAATTTTTGAGACTAAACACATTTTTTCAATTGCAACTTAATTAATGTTTTTAGAAATATTTTCAAAACTGGATTTTGTTCAAGAAATCTATTCCCCTTTTAAGTTGATAAAATTTGCTCTCACTGGGATGAAGAGTTAAATTATGATATTAACAATTTAATTCACATATGCTGCTTCCTAAAAATCACCTCAGTTTTTAATGTGAAATTATTTTAATGTTTAAACGTTGCAACATCACAAAATCCCAATTTTTATACCAATATATTAATAACTTAATTTAAGATTTGAAATTTATCTCATTTGTAACATTTTCTTTTCTCACCGTTAGTTTGTGACGATTCTTTATTTCTTTTTTTCTGCTCAGTTTAAGAGAACTTGATAGTAAAAAAAAAAAGTACTTTGAACATGAACGGTTCTGACATGGTTCTGTTTCAGATGAATTAATTAGTTCTTTTTTTCTCCACAGTTCAGAGTTTCAGGATGAACTGAGGATAATCTGCCACGGTTTCTCCGTCCCTCCGGGTTCTAGTTCCGGTCCTGGTTCTGGTCCTGGTTCTGGTTCTGGTCCTGGTCCTTCATCCCTCCTGTCGGTTCTGTTCGGTCCGTTTGTCCTCATCATGGTGGTTTTGTTTAGTCCAGTTGTCTGCAACCTGTACAATCTAGAGACATTTGATTTTATTTTTATTTTCCAGTTTAATAAATCGGGTCCAAAGCCACAAAACCACATTAATAAATATTTACTTCATTTAATCTGTTTTAACTGTTAAAGAGAAAATATTTTATTTTTACTTTAAGGTTTTATTATATTATATATTATTTTTAGTCCTGCACTGTAAGAAGTCTAACGAGTTTTTAGAAATATTAATTCTGTGCTACAATTTATCAAGCATTTAATAAAGAAATGCTCTTATTGCATTTTAGGCAACAAAGTTTTTATTGTTTTAAAAAGAAATTAATTTGTTTGTTTGCATCTTTTAATTTACTCCTATTACAGAAAAAAGCATCAAATAGTTTGGTGATTGATTGATAACTAAAATATAACCTCAAAAATGCCTTTTGCTTAATATTTGCATTTTAAATTTAATATTTAAAAAAATCCTGTTTGTAAACATTTTTTACCCAAAACTCCTGAAGCGTCACTTTTAGCTTCACCTGGTAAAAAAATCTCTTAAGAGAGATTTTAAAATGAAAAGTTTTTAATTTGAGTGAAAATGAAAAACTAATTTTCACTAAAAAATCAGAAATGGTTAAAATCTGTTTTAGTTTCTTTGTTAAACTTGAGTTTGTGATCTTCAGTCGTAACGAGCTGCAGGCTGCAGAGCTCTGCTTTAATCAGTCTAACTAACCTTCATCACTGCCGAAGACTCCGGAAACTCTCCCGTTTGTAGAAACGTGACTCTGCTCGGCTCGTCGGGCTTTAACTGTTCCCTCTGAGGTCGAGGCCCAGAGAAAGTATTTCTGTGTAAAGATGAAGAAATAAAGCTTCAGTCTGCCGGTGGATTTACGGCCGAGCTGAACGAGAGTCGCCGAAGAGAATCTGTAAAGTGTTTGGTGTGAAGTGTGAAGACGAAGAGAAGTGAAGAAGTGAAGCTCTCCAAGCAGCCAGCAGTCCTCTGATCAAACCATCAACACTTTTCCTCGCCTCATTTCTTCCCTCGGCAAGTTTTTCTAAAAATTTTGAGTGTTGAAATTTGGTGATTTTTTGATGTCAAATTTACGCAGAAAGCATTTCTCTTTGTATTGAGCAGTAGCTCAGAGGAATAAGAAGTGGACTGGGAGTCCACAGGTTGCAGGATCGAGTCCTGAACTCTACCAATTTTACTTTAATTTTTCCTTTATTTGAGTCAAAACACAGCAAGATCCCTGCTGGCCTCGAACCAACAACCTTTAGATAAGCAGCCTGTATTCCTACTCTCTCCACCACTCGCTCATCTACACTAAAATGCTTTTTTTTTTAAACTTGTCTTCTGTTTTTGAGGATTTTGGTGAAAACGGGGCGTCGATCGTGACGACTGAAGGCGTGGCTTCAGAATCGTCTCTAATCCAGGAAAAAAGCTCAAAGTTCCGATCCAGAAGCCACAGGTCCGAGCTGAGCAGATGAATCAACATTTACTGCTCAACATGTTCAGAACAACAACGGAGGAGATCTGGAGCAATTTACTCCACATTTCACTTCATCTGCAGAAACACTTTTTATTCTTCACTTGGAAACTTTTGACTTTTTATTTGTCCTCACATGTCGGAAACTTTTAAGATCATTGAAACTAAAAGGAAAATATTTATTTTCCATCCAGTGTTCAGTTTGAACTCTGTAAAAACACAAAATGTTTCCCAGTGTTTTAGTTTAGTTTCTGTTGCAAATCAAGGAGAAAAATTTAACTTTTATTTCTCTGCAAGTTCATGAAATACAAAAATAAAAAATGAATTTAACATTTGAAATTTAGCTTCACCTGGTTGGAAATAGAGGAAAATAATAAAATAAGGTTTATTTAAAACACAACCTAACTACATTTGTAATTTTTATAAAAAAAAAAACATTTGAAAATATAAAAAACAAAATAAAACGTCTGGAAAGTCAGAAACGTTTAGAAGCAGTTGTCTTAATTCCTGGATTTCAGATGAAATTATTACTAATAAAATGAGAGGAATGCAGATAGTTTTTCATATTTAGTTTTTATTTGGAGGTGAATAAATATCTGCTGGTAGCATACATAAATACACATGAAGAAGAACCAGAACACGTTACATTCAGAAAGAAACTAAACGTCACATGATCCAAGAGCTAGCTCATCATGTTTGTGCTTCCTCCATCACCATCGACAATACTTCTGACCCGACTTCTAATGATCCTCCTTTAAATTTGGATTTTGGGAAACAAAAAAAACATGATTGTTTCAAACTTTCAGCACAAAAACAGAACCGGACTCTTCAAGTATGAGTCAGAAACAATCTGCATCGGAAAGCATCTCAGAGTCCTGAGTGGAGCGCACACACACACACACACACACACACACATACAGACAGACACACACACACACACACACACATATACAGACAGACAGACACACACACACACACACACACCTACCTCAAACGTGGCATCAGCAGGGAGAATATTCAGGATTCACCCAAATCTTGGACCAGAACTTCACCCAGCAGGTCTTACTGATTCTGGTGAAGCTCATCAGGTAACTTCCTGCTACCTGAATATTGCCCCTTCTGACTGCTCGGTCAGAACCTCCATTCAGTCTGGCAGTGTTCTTCTGATATGTACAAACCTCCATGTTCAAACAAGAGAGAAATAAGAGAGGAAATAAATCCAGGAGTTGGTAAACAACCTCTGTTATAAATTGTTATTGGTATTATAAATATTTGTTGTTTCATGTAGCTTTATAGTTTCAATGATGTTCTTGACTTACATACCTTATAGTTTTATCAGTAAAAGAATGTTTCTGTGTTAATTACTTGATTCCTTTGAGATCTTCCTTAGAGACAGAAGGCTCTGAAGAAAAGCAAACACCAGGTCCAATATTTATTCAGAAAACCAATTTGATCTGTTAGATCGCTGTAAAACTGTCACAGTGAAGACGAAATAATTGCTCTTGTTCTGCCTTTTTAACAGAAGAATCTAGTGTAGATAACATGTGTCTAGATAGATTGTCATTAGCGCTGCAACTATGTATATTTGTTTTCTGCCCTTTGAGAGTTGCATGTGATATCCTGAATGCAATAAAAAGAGAGCAGGCATATGTGATTGGATTGTAACAAAGCACATCTCTGTCTGTTCTCCTAGTACAGAATCCATCTCTCTTGCCTTTGTGTTTAAATTTTATCTTTAATGGTGTTTGAACCTGATTATTGAAATAACTGATCACAGAAACACTTTTAAACCTGAATTTCAAATCTCAACTAAAGACGTGAATCTGGTCCAACAGAGAGGAAGCTCTGATTGGAGGAGTTCAGTCTCACCTGGAGAACAGCTGCTCTGATTGGCTGTTCAGCTCTGTTCATCGTTCACACTGGGGGAAGGAGGAGGGTCTCGATGGAACAGACTGGTCCCAGTAGGACCTGATGCATTGCCTGAAGAACCAGTGTCCACAGCTGGTAAAGACCGGATCCATCAGAACCTCCTGACACAAAGCACAGCAGATCTCTGATCAATACATCAACATGGCAGCACCAGGTCTAGTTCTGGTTCTGCTCACTGACCTCTTAGCCTCCTCCAGCCTGCACCGGTAGAGGTGGGCCACGTTCTGGAGCCACAATGATGCCGATCAGTGACATGAACTGGATTCTGAACCGAATCCTGAGACGGATTCAAACTGCAGCTTCAACATCAGATCCAGATGAAGCTTCTTCTTCACTAAAGAACATTTCAGTTTGAGTCTCTGAATGAAGGAACTGATTTCATGAAGACAAGAGAGTCCAACAAAGAAGACATGATGTCAGAGTCAGAGAGGGAACCGGGTCAGAGATGGGGCTGTTAATGTTATTTAAATACTTTTATGAATTGATAGTCATTTCAGTTTGATATGAGTAAAATTTAATTTGCTGCTCTTAAATAAAACAACAGACGTAAAATGTATTATTTCAAATGAAAGCTAACAGAGAAACTCGTTTCTATGGCTTAATGAAAGTACTCACTAAGTGTATGTCGTTTGTAAACGCTCTAACTTTATCAAGTAGCTGAATTACCATCTGTGTCCACTAGAGGCAGAATGCTCTGATATCAATAATAGTTCAGTTCGTGGCTCTGCAGCTAAAACATCATCATCCTTCTGACTGTTTAATAATTTTCTTTAATAAATATTCTCCTACCTTCAGACCGGAAGCTATCTTAGCAAAACCAGAGTAGAGCTTTGTTTCAGGGAGCTGAAGCTCCAGTTTAGGAGTTTGCTCCTCTGAAGCTGCTGGAGTCTGTTAGCATCGCTAGCTCCGCTCAGTCTCTGCGAGCTGTTTTCATCTCTGTGGAGCTGCTTGTAGTTCACACTGACAGATAAAACATTGATCGCATGTTAAAGTAGAAATAAGATTTAAGAAATAAAACAGCAGAAAAAGGAAGAGAGCAACAAGTGCTTCACCAGCCTATCAGGAGCGGGATACTAGCTAACTGCTAACTTAGCCTTCTGCCCCTAGTGGACTCAGTATGTAAATACAATCAGAGTAAAGCTAGAGAACTGATATGTGAAAAGCACTTCCTTTGGATTCTTTCAAAGTAAAACAAAAGGAACTAAATTCTCAAATACATTTTAGCTTGTTAGTTTATTATATTATCAGAAAGCATAAGTGTGTAATTTTCTGGGATATATAAATTATAATTTGGGCTCTGAAGCAAAATTATCGTAATTATTCTTTTCCAGAAAAAAAATAATATTTCATAAATGTTCTTCTTACTAAACCAGAAATTTATGGAATGTAAATAACACATCTATATATTAAATCAGCTGTCAGTCCATTAGACAGACCATAATAATATTAATATTTATAATGAGAAAGATATAAACGTGATCAACTTAACAAATCAGAAACCAGCTGCAGCTCTTCAAACTCACTCTATATTCAGAGCGGAATTTCCGCCCTCTTGTGGCCATAGTGGGAACTACAGTCCTGATAATGTTATTATTTTCATTTAATATCCACTTAATGTGGAGTTTAGAGAAAACTAACAGTCTTCACACTAAAATCACTTGCTAGTTTACTGATTATATATTATCCTCGCATATTTTAATTTCCTTTTGTTATATATGTTTAAAAATAAATTAAATCATAAAATAAAGCTGCTGTGTTAAACTCTTACAGGACGATTTGATCAGACTGAATAAATTCCTACAGTGACTTTTTATTTAACGACAGTAATGTCTGACTGATCTGACTTTATGAAATTTAATATTAAAAAAGATTAACATCCGGTTGAACAATTTCCATGAAGAACGTCAGAAGTTATGATAGTTCACCAGTGAACTCAATCAGCCATCATAAAACTGATAACTTTAAACTTTCACTAAATAGTTTCTAATGACAACAGCTATATTAACTAATCCTGTGGATAATAATCTATATTTCATATTTGATGTTATTAGAGATGGAAATTAATTATTAAAATAATTTAGACAGAATGTGAACAACAGCATCTTAGGAAGTAATTTTCTATTACTGTAGATAGAAAATTAGCTGAAAAAATTACATTTTATTCTGTAAAACAGAAATATTAACTGTGGGTAAATTAGAGAATCAAAGTCTCAAAAAGCTACAAATATTAAGAACATATTTATTAGTGATATTCAAATCAGCTGAGATGAGAGCATCAAGATGGATAAAACCATAAAGGACAATTAATAAAATTAAAAAGTCAATAAAGCTTTTAAAAATATATCTGAGCTCTGTAGTAAACAGATTATAACTTTATTGTTATTTTTTAAGAGATCGCTCTTATCTGTGGTTTAACTGTAACTACACACTTAAATCATTTATACTAGTTTAATATTAAATCTCTGAGCGATTATTAATTTCCTTTATCCTTTATACTAGTTTCACAATAAATTAATGAGTGATTATCAGTGAACTGAAGGACCGTCGCTGCTATTCAGCATCAGAGTTTAAATCTGCTTGATAATCAGTTTGTGAAAAAAGCAGCTGCCGGAGTCTGTTAGCATCGCTAGCATCGCTAGCTCCGCTCAGAGTCTCTGCGCGCTGTTTTCATCTCTGTGGAGCTGCTTCTCGTTCACGCTGACAGATAAAACACTGACTTCATGTTAAAGTAGAAAGAAGATTTAAGAAATAAAACAGCAGAAACACGATGAGAACATCAAGGGCTTCATTAGCCTATCAGGAGCGGAAACTAGCTAACTGATTAACAGTTTCTGCCCCTAGTGGACTCAGTATGTAAATACAACCAGAGTAAAGCTAGAGAACTGATATGTGAAAAGTACTTCCTTTGGATTCTTTCAAAGAAAAACTAAATTAAAATTCTCCCGAATTACATTTTAGCTTGTTAGTTTATTATATCAGAAAGCATGAGTGTAATTTTCTGGGATATAATATAATTATAATTTGGACTCTGAAGGAAAATTATCGTAATTTTCTTTTTTAGAAAAAAATAAATATTTCATAAATGTTCTGACTAAACCAGAAATGCAGTATATGCTGAAATAACACATCTATATATTAAATAAGCTGTCAGTTAGACAGACCATAATAACATTAATATTTAAATGTGAAAGATATAAACGTGATCAATTTAACAGAAATCAGAAACCAGCTGCAGCTTTCAAACTCATCTCTATATTCAGGGGAATTTCCCTCCTGTGGCCATAGTAGCTACAGCCATGATAATGTTATAGTACTTTCATTTAATATCCATTAATGTGGAGTTTAGAGAAAAACTAAGTCTTGAGTCACATTGACATTTTACTGACTTATATATTATCCTGATATTTTAATCGTCTGTTTGCAGTTATATATGTAATAAAAAACAATTTTAAATCATAAAAAATTCTGCTGTGTTAAACTCTTACAGCAAGATTTTTCTGATCAGACTGAATAAATTCCTACAGTGACTTTTATTTAACGACAGTAATGTAAGCTGACTGATTTGACTTTATGAAATTTAATATTAAAAAAAGATTAACATCCGGTTGAACAATTTCCATGAAGAACGTCTGTAGTTATGATAGTTCACCACCAGTGAACTCAATCAGCCATCATAAAACTGATCAACTTTAAACTTTTCACTAAATAGTTTCTAATGACAACAGCTATATTAACTTAATCCTGTGAATAATAATCTATATATTTCATATTTGTATGTTATTAGAGATGGAAATTAATTATTAAAATAATTTAGACAGAATGTGAACAACAGCATCTTAGAAGTAATATTTTCTATTAGTGTAGATTAGCTGAAAAAATTACATTTTATTCTGTAAAAGTCCCAGAAATATTAACTGTGGGTAAATTAGAGAATCAAGGTCTCAAAAAGCTACAAATATTAAGAAAAACATATTTATTAGTGATAAGTTTCAACCATCTGAGATGAGAGCATCAAGATGGATAAAACCACCTAAAGGACAATTAATAAAATTAAAAAGCCAATAAAGCTTTTAAAAAATATATCTGAGCTCTGTAGTAAACAGATTATTCAACTTTTATTGTTATTTTTTGGAAGAGATTCTAGTCTTGTGGTCCCACACTGTAACTACACACTTAAATCCTTTATACTAGTTTAATATTAAATCTCTGAGCGATTATTAATTTCCTTTATCCTTTATACTAGTTTAATAATAAATTAATGAGTGATTATCAGTAAACTGAAGGACAGTCGCTGCTATTCAGCATCAGAGTTTAAATCTGCAGCTGCTGATAATCAGTTTGTGGAAAAACAAGCTGCTGGAGTCTATTAGCATCGCTAGCTCCGCTCAGAGTCTCTGCGCGCTGTTTTCATCTCTGTGGAGCTGCTTCTAGTTCAAGCTGACAGATAAAACACCGACTTCATGTTAAAGTAGAAAGAAGATGTAAGAAATAAAACAGCAGAAACACGAAGAGAGCATCAAGGGCTTCATCAGCCTATCAGGAGCGGGATACTGGCTAACTGCTAATATAGCCTTCTGCCCCCTAGTGGACTGAGCATGTAAATACAGCCAGAGTAAAGCTAGAGAACTGATATGTGAATAGTACTTCCATTGGATTCTTTCAAAGTAAAACAAAATTAACTCAATTCTCCCGCAATTACATTTTAGCTTGTTAGTTTATTATATTATCAGAAAGCATGAGTGTGTAACTTGCAGGATATAATATACATTATAATTGGCTCTGAAGGAAAATTATCGTAATTTTCTGTTTAAAAAAAAAAAATTTCATAAATGTTCTTCTGACTAAACCAGAAATGCAGCATATGCATGTAAAATAATCTATTAAAGCTCTCAGTACGTTAGACAGACCATAATAACATTAATATTTATAATGAGAAAGATATAAACCTGATCAATTTAACAGAAATCAGAAACCAGCTGCAGCTCTTCAAACTCACCTCTATATTCAGAGCGGGGAATTTCCGCCCTCTGGTGGCCATAGTGGGAACTACAGCCATGATAATGTGATAGTACTTTCATTTAATTTCCACTTAATGTGGAGTTTAGAGAAAAACTAACAGTCTTCCTGAGTCACATTGACATTTTACTGACTTATATATTATCCTCGCATATTTTTAATTGTCTGTTTGCAGTAATATATGTAATAAAAAACAATTTTAAATCATAAAAAATTCTGCTGTGTTAAACTCTTAGAGCTAGATTTTTCTGATCAGACTGAATAAATTCCTACAGTGACTTTTATTTAACGACAGTAATGTAAGCTGACTCGATCTGACTTTATGACATTTAAAATTAAAATAAAGATTAACATCCGGTTGAACATTTTCCATGAAGAACGTCTATAGTTATGATAGTTCACCACCAGTGAACTTAACTTAACCATGTCAGTAATAATCTATATAGTTCATACTTATAGAGATGGAGAATAATTATGTAAATAACTTAGACACAAAGTGAACAACAATTACTTAGAAAGTAATATTTTCTAGATGGAAATTTAGCTGAAAAAACATTACATTTTATTCTGTAAAACTCCCAGAAATACACACTAAAATCCTTTATGCTAGTTTCATATGAAATCTATGAGTGATTATTAATTTCCTTTGCCCTTTATACTAGTTTAATAATAAATTAATGAGTGATTATCAGTGAACTGAAGGACAGTCGCTGCTATTCAGCATCAGAGTTTAAATCTGCAGCTGCTGATAATCAGTTTGTGGAAAAACAAGTTGCTGCTGCTGGAGTCTGTTAGCATCGCTAGCATCGCTCAGAGTCTCTGCGAGCAAACAGATTATTTAACTTTTATTTTTATTTTTATTTTTTGGACGAGACTCGCTCTCTACCGCCTTCTCGTGGTCACACACTGTAACTACACACTAAAATCCTTTATGCTAGTTTCCTATTAAATCTCTGAGCAATTATTAATTTCCTTTGCCCTTTATACGATATAAATGATGTAATTGGGCCCCGAAGCCAATTTATCATAATTATTCTGTTTTCCAGAAAACAAAATCATAAATATATATAGATGAGTTATCTGTATGTAAATATCACATCTATGTATTAAATAATCTGCCAGTCCATTAGACAGACCATAGTAATATTAATATTTATAATGAGAAAGATATAAACGTGATAAACTTAACAGAAATCAGAAACCAGCTGCAGCTCTTCAAACTCACCTCTATATTCAGAGCGGGGAATTTCCGCCCTCTGGTGGCCATAGTGGGAGCTACAGCCATGAGATCGTTGTATTATTTACATTTAATATCCACTTAATGTGGAGTTTAGAGAAAAACTAACAGTCTTCCAGAGTCATATTGACAGTTTACTGACTCATATATTATCCTGATATTTTTTAATTCACTGAGTTTAAGTACAGACCAAAAGTTTGGACACACTTTCTAATTGAATTCAATTAGAAGTTCTGACAACATTTGGTCTGTACTGTATGTAATAAAAATTGTTTTAAATTATAAAATGTAGCTGCTGTGTTTAACTCTTACAGAATAATTTTTTCTGATCAGACTGAATAAAATCCTGCAGTGACTCTTATTTAACGACAGTAATCTAAGCTGACTTGATCTGACTTCCTAAGAGTGAAATTAAAATAAGGCTAAACATCCGGTTGAACAATTTCCATTAATGATGTAAATAATGAATAAATCCAGAAAGATGTCAGGGTGACCGATGGAGAAAGTCTTGATATGTGATGAAAATCGACTGTTTCATCTCATGTAGATCTGAACATATAAACTTATATCCAAGCATCATCATAGGTGGAGTCGTTCTTCCCGTTCGTATTAGCGCTGAATTTTCCTGCTGACCTGAACACATCTTCAGTAAAACCAGCCTCACTGAGGCCAATAGACCAGAGCTACGTTTCAGGGAAACTCTAAAGCTTCTTGGCTGGTTTTGGCTCTAAACTGAGACGCTCTCATATGAAGTGAAATGTTGCACATTATAGGTGCTGGAGATGACCTTTAACCCCTGTCTGTCCCAGGTTTTAGGTAGTGTTGAGGTGAAGAGCCAGACTCCTGATCTGCTGAGTGACGTGACGCTGGGTGGAAGTTCTGCATCCTGTTCCATCTCCATGTTGGAGACGTGAGGTTTTGCTTCTCCGGTCTGGGATCTGATGGGAAACGAGTCACAAGATTCAGATGATTTCACAGTCGTCACTTTGACGATGCAAACTCTGGTTCCTCTCAGTGTTTGGTCTGTCAGAACGCTGCTCAGGTTTCTCCTCAAGGTTTTCCTGCTTTTCTTTAAAGTTGTACGACTTTAAATCCACACAAATAAACCAGAGAAAGTCGGTTATCATCTCATCTTCTAGTGCAAATTTTCCTCCATCAACAAAAGCTGAAAAACAAAACTGTTCTCCTGGAACAACAGCTGTGCAAACTGATCCATCACATCTGTGAACAGCATGGAGTTTAGGTCTGTTTCATTTCAACTTTGACCTTTTATTCCTTCTTGTTGCATCAGAAACTTCCTGTCCTTAATGTGAATCCAAACGGTTTGAGTGAAACCAGGTTTCAGGTGGACTGACGTCGTCTTCACTGTGAACTTCATCAACTTTCTTCTTCACAACAAAACCTTTCAAAGCCAAACAAACATCCAAGCAGCTGAGTCACAAATGATCCAAGTTCAAATCTTGTGTTTCTTTTCTCTGGAGGATCTGGTCAGGACGTCTGGATCTGTTCTGAAGTGGATTTAATGCTAGAGATCCGGAGGAAGTTTTAGTGTTTGGCTCTGAATCTACAGAGCTGCTATCATGTCTTATTTTAGCTCCAGTTTTTTTTTACCACAACAGAATAAAATGACTTTTTTGCTCTTTAAAGCTTTTTGAAATGAAATGAATACTTAATATTTCTGCTGAATTCAACTCTTCTCCAGAAAGATGCGGCTGCTGCTGCAAAGAATCAGATCCACTGGAATAAAGTTGGAATTTCAGTTTTCAGCTTTTATTCACCAGATGAACCAGAATCTGCAGTTTCATCCTGAAACCAGTTTTTCCTGATTCAGCTCAATTCTTCCTCTAAAACCAGATGTGAGTCTCTGAGGTCAGAGTTTTCTGACACCAGGAGGAAGAGCAGCAGAACCAGTAAAAATACTGGAACCAGTTCAGCTCAGCAACTGGAAACTGCAGCTTTAAGAGAGTTTGTAGAAATCTGCTGTCAGAGTTGATTGGTTCTGATCAGCAGGAAACCAGAACCCGACCAGAACCACAGCTCCATGAAGCCAGCAGCTTGGTTCTGAAGGAGAACTGGGCCGAGTTCTGGTTCTGGTTCCTCCACAGAGAGAAAACCCAGAGAGAGGAAAAGAAGAAGTTAAAACTCACCAGATCCAGACTCTGCTCTGCTGCTGCTGGAGTCTGAACCGGTTCTGATCCAAACCTGACTAGAGCTCACGCACCTGAGGCTCCGCCCCCTTCCAGGTGACATTAAACTCCTTTCCTTCCATGTTTTCCTTTCTTTGTTTCCATGGTGATCTGAGCTGTGAAACTCTGAGTTCAGATTTGAACTTTTTCAGTTTTTTCTCTGTTTTTAGCTCATTTCCAGCCAACATTTTACTGCAGGAAATCATTTCAGGAAGGAACCAGAAGATTCAGGAGTTGAGACTGTAACCGACCTGAACAGAGGCCCCAGAGCGCCCCCTGCAGGATCTGCTGCACCATTAACCAGACAGAAATGAGAGTTTAATAAAAGTTATTCTAATTCAAAACATTATACTAGACACACACACATTTATATTTCTCAATATCTATTTAGAAATATAGAAACTATTTCGAGAAAACTATAAAGTTTAACAATTTTACGTTTCATTAGTTCTTACTGCCCTCTCGTGGAAAAATATCGTAACTGCAGATATTCTTCATATTAAATGTTCAATCAGTTGATTTGTTTATCTTCATTTGTTCTAATTTTCACTTTTATTAAGTAAAAAAAAAATCAGCTTAAAACACGAAGATTTTTTAAAAACTTTATTTGGTCATTAAACATCCAGAAACCCACCTTACATTAGAAGAATTATGAAAATCAATCATGAACCAATCAGCACATTATCCCAGTGTTTCTCTGAGTGTTGAATAAATCAGTAAAATCACAGTAAAGATCCTGATGTGACACATCGAGTCCTAAAGTTCTCTAGAAAACTCAAAACATGAAATCTGGAGTTAAAAAAGTAAAAACCAAAACAAACTGAGAATCAATGATGATGAAAAACTTCAAGATTTACTTTTTACAATGAACATAAAAATATATAAAAAGAAATTTTCCAGCTTCCAGATGTTCCTGAAAACTGCTCTAAGATCAGAGTTTCTGTGGGACATCCAGTTCTAAACTGGTTCAACTGGTTTCTGTGATGGAAGCTGAAGTTTCTCTCCAGTTTCCAGTAAAGCATCTTTTTCTCTGAGGAGCTTTGAGGAACATTTTCATGTCAACAGAAGGAAGAAGCAGCAGAGAAAAGAGGGTTGAAGTGTCTTTCATGGCTTCAAAGCTGAACTGGAAATGATTCCCATGTTTCCATTCTCAGACCATTTCTGGTTCCAGGATGAAAATGAACCAGAGAGAAAAAAGATCAACTTTCCAGTTGAATCCAGTTCAGATCAAAACTCCATCAAGCCTCTAAATGGAGCCCAGTTTGAATTGGATCTTTATTGATCCAAAGAGACAAACAATATCAGACACTAAATGACAGACATGAGAAAATAAACAGGAGGAAAATCTTGGAGGTCAGAGGTCATCATCATGATCCAGTCAGAGTCTCTTTAGACTCAAACTGCTGCAGCTTCAACCTCTGAGGATCAGCAGGACACAGAGATCATTCTCTACTTTACAGAGATCAGAACCTGCAGAGAGAAGAAGGAAGGAGAGATCAGATCAGTGAGTGTTTCCAGACTCTCTCCAGCAGCAGTCAGTGACGCAGCACGTCCACTAGATGGTTTCCAGGCTGCAGTCAGACTGATCTCAGAGCTGTGACCAAGATGAACCTGATCAGTTGTTTCCTGTTGAACTGAGAGAACAATCAGATCTGAGATCAGATCTGCTGCTGCCACAGTTTGATGAATGAGGACCACTGACTGTCTCTAGACATGTTGGACGGCTGGACGCTGGAGTCCAGCTGGACTTCCTGGAGACATGGACACAGCAACAACACTCATCTTCACACCCACACAAACACAGGAACACAGCAAGCTGCTGCTCCTCTGATTGGCTGATTGCTGTCTCTGTGTCCAATCAGGAAGCCTGAACCATTCTCCTCCCACTGAGAAGCTGCAGCTTTACTGGGAACACTGGATCTTTGCTTTGATGCTAACTGGGTTTAGTTCAATATGCTGACAGGAGATGAAATCACTACAAACATTTACTTACTTTAGATCATCTACAAGATCCTTCAGCTGCTGAACATCTGAATCCTTCAGGTTGTTTCCATACAGGTCCAGTTCTTTCAGATGGAGGCTGTTGGACTTCAGAGCTGAAGCCAAATAATCACAGCTGATCTTTGACAACCTGCAGCTCATCAATCTGAATAAAGAATAAAAGATGAGCTGAACCAACAGGATGCAGGTTAACCAGTCCAACAGAACCAGTTAAAGATTCTCATGAATATTAATGCCAACAAGCTGCTGCTTCAATAAAGACCTGCTGACTTCAGAACCAGAACCAGAACCAGAACCTGGTACTGGGTCGTGTTGTGTTGGAGGATTTTAGTCAGTAAAATCATTCCAGGTTCTGATCAAAGTGTTGAAGCATCAATCATTGATTATTGATTTGTTCCTGTCAGATTCCAGGATTCACTTTTCTAGACTGGGTTGAATGACCTTTGACCTGCTTCACATGAGGGGGATTTCTACACCAGGGGTCCGAATGCTGTCCTGTTCTGACCTCAGGTCAGCAGGTCCAACTCAGTTACACAGAGGGACTAAATTAAACTCTGGATCCAAGTCCAGGAACAAACTCAGAAAATATTGATTAGAACAGAAGAAATGAACTTTGATTTATGATCAATTATAAATAATTAATCACAGAAATATCAATAATTATATTATTAAAATACCTCAATGTCTCCAGTCTGCAGCCTTCAGTCTGTAGAAAACCACAGAGATCCTTCAGTCCAGAATCTTCCAGGTTGGTTCCGTTCAGGTCCAGTTCTGTCAGATGGGTCGGTTTGGACTTCAGAGCTGAGAACAGAGAAGTCCAGCTGGTCTCTGACAAACTGCATTTCTGCAATCTGAATAAAGAATAAAAGATGAGTTGAACCAACAGGATGCAGGTTAAAACTGAAATATGAACAAATAAATAATAAAAATGTAGAAAATTAATTTCCCTGAATGTAAAAGAAACTTGATGAACTGATTCCAACATCTGATCCAGTCAAACTGGTTTAAAGAGTCCAAACCAGCAGAACCAGAACATTTGATCAAAACAGAAACTCAAAGTTTTTCTAAAAGTTTCTCAGGATCTTAAATTCAGTCGGATGTTTTTTTCTCTCTCCATGTTTCCTTCCAGACTCTGTATTATCTGACTGCTCTGTACCATCATTTATCTACAGATATTTTATGTCTCCAGTTTTTGTTCATTAATCTATTAATGATTTTTTCTTGCTGGTTGTATTTTAACTGCAGCTCATTGCTAATTATGACAGATGTAAACAAGTTTATTTCAATCCGTCTAATTCAGCGTTTTACAATTTCCATTACAGCTCACATTCTGAAAGTTGATCATTTTCTCATTTTGTGCTGATTCAGTTACTGAAATATCAACTAGAAAATATTGAGTCTTTTCTCTGTCAGATTGATGAGGGTCATTTAGTTCAAGTTCTGAATCCTTCATCAGAGATGCTGCAGAAACGGGAACATTATCATAAAGGAACAACAGGATTGTGAAGATGAATCATTTTAAATCTATTTTCCAGGTTAAACATGAGAATGATTTCAGTGAACTGATGAAGCTTGTTGCATATAAAGGTAAGATCTCATTTCCTGTCCTACAAAATAAGAGCTGAATCAAGATGTTTGAACAAAATGACTTTAACACCAAAACCTTCACAAAGTCAGTATTTACTGCAGGACTGTTAATGAATTATCTTTCTATTATTTATGTCTCCTTAACAGAAATATCAATAATTATATTTGTTAGAGAATTTTCGGTATTATCATTTTGTTATTACTTTAGTTGAAATTCAGTCTGTTTAAAGTGTTCTCTTCCTTGTCTGTTTATCTTCAAGTGAGCAGTTGATTAGGTTACATGTTTACAACCTCTGTTCTTTTTACGACCTCTGCCCCCTTGACTGTTTTTCTTTGACAATAAAACAGGAGCTCGCGTGAAAGGAAATCAGAACTCTCTTTGAAAACAGCTTGGAGAAGCTGCTTCGGAGACTTCTCCTTTTGCAAAAGCTTTGTCATAAAATTCACATATACGTGTCTGTAGTTCTTTTATTTAGGTATATAGGAAAAGTACCCATCAATATTATTAAAATACCTCAATGTCTCCAGTCTGCAGCCTTCAGTCTGTAGAAAACCACAGAACTCCTTCAGTCCAGAATCTTCCAGGTTGGTTCTGGTCAGGTCCAGTTCTGTCAGATGGGTCGGTTTGGACTTCAGAGCTGAGAACAGAGAAGTCCAGCTGGTCTCTGACAAACTGCAGCCAATCAGTCTGAATAAAGAATAAAAGATGAGCTGAACCAACAGGATGCAGGTTAAAACTGAAATATGAACAAATAATAAAATATGGAAAATTGATTTAATTAAACCAGTCTGATTAACTTCCCTGAAAGTAAAAGAAACATAAAGAACTGGTTCTAATATCTGATCCAGTTAAACTGGTTTATAAAGTCCAAACCAGCAGAACCAGAACTTTTGATAAAAAAAAAAACTCTGAATAAGGTGAACTATTTCTTTACCAAACTGAAACATCTCCATCATTAATTAACATCATTTGAATTATTTTACACATTTTTGTTCATCAAAAACATTTTAAAATCAGAAAAACAAAGTTCAATAATCTCAAAGTCTGAAATAAGAAAATAATTCATTTAAAAAGGTAAAATATTTGAGATTTTACTCTGACAATTAAACAGGTTTTTGTGAGAAAAAAAATTGAATAAAATTATTAATTAAACTAATGATTAATTTATCAATGAATGATTTTATTGGATAAATAAATAAAACAAACCTCAGTTTCTTCACTTTACTGACTGAACTCTCCAGGATCTCAACCAGAGGCTTCAGATCAGAGTCTCCAAAGGATCGACCTCCCAGTATGAAGATCTGATTTATTTCCAGTTCAGTCAGATCTGGGTTGGTCTTCAGCGCTGAGGCCACAACTTCACATTCATCCTGATAGAGCAAACAGCCACCAAGTCTGTGATTAGAGAAGAAATAAAATCAGTTCTAATAAAATCAATCTGGATCAATAACAGACTAAAATATGATAACAGTGATGTCATCATCTGATCAACATCTGATCTTCAATTTACTGAGTTTGACCCCACAGAGAATCAGTTCAGTTCCTGGTTAAAGTCCAGGTTCTGGTTCTGGTTCTGGTCCAGGCTTCATGTCCTCAGACCTTCAGCTGCAGTCAGATGTTGAAGATCTTCTATCATCTGTGAAGGAAAGTTCAGTTTTCTCTGCAGCATCTGATGGAGCTGCAGCATCAGAGCCTCAAAGGAGCTGCAGCAGCTGATGAAGAGGCTGACTGAGCTGAATGAAGGAAACTACTGGAGATGATGGAGAGGAGGAGGAACTGCTCACAGCTGGGACTTGGACTAGACCCTTTGGCTCCTTGAGATCTTCCACCAGGCAGGAAGTGAGTTAGAAATGAAGTGAGCAGAGCAGGAAGCCCAGCCTGCTGTGGACCTCTGGCATCTCTGGGTTTGTTTAGCCAATATCTGCTGCAGCATCTAGAATCATCATCATCATTAATAATAGTAGGATATTCTATAGAAACAAAGTTCCCAGCAGCAGGTTATTAAATGCTGCCACAGAGGAAACTGGGAGCAGAAACCAAACACATGATGCTCCCAGTTCTGTCTCCGTTCATCTGCTGGATTTGATGCTTTAACAAAGTAGAAAGTGGACAGTCGTCAACCTGCTGCAGCTAAAAGCTTCAGATTGTTCTGGTCCTGCAGAGCAGCAGCAGAACCGGTCCTGCTGCTGCTTCAGGTCTGAACCTCTCAGACTGTTGATCTGAGAGGAACTGGGACAAACTGGTTGGAAGAGGGAACCATGTCTCTGCAGTGGTCTGTCCATCGTCTCAGAGGAACAAAGGTTTGGATGTCAGAAGAAATTGTTGCTAAACTCCTGAAGAGCTGAAGACCAAAACCCCTGGAGGAGACGGAGCGTTTGGGTCCAGCAGCATTTTCATGGTGAAGCAGTGAAAGTTCTCCAGTAACTAGAAGAGGCTGGGATGTCTAAAGAGTTGAAGCTCATGTCTCTCCAGGTCTTCATGGAGGACAGCTAACAGCTTCAACAAAGGCTGCAGATGAAGAGCTGATGAGGAAATGTTCCAGCTCTGGAAGCTCAGAGTTCTCAGAGCTTTGGGAGGATCTGACAGAAACCAGAACTTTTTCTGGACCAGACAACAATCAACACATTTTGGTCTCATTTACAAACTCAGAGGAAACTAGTGGGAGGAGGAAGAGGTGAGGATGATGATGGAATGAAGAAGATCAACACTGTTCACAAAGTTTCTAATTAAAGCAACGGTTTATTTTAATGGTTCAACTTTTCATTAAACCTAAACAATTATTTTATAAAAACAGTCAAAGATCCTAAAAGGTGAATTATGGAGTAGCGGCTCAATGAATGAAGAGAAGATTAAAGTTTAAAAAGTCTCTCTGACTGATTGGATCTTAGAGAAAATAGATTTTCTAGTTATGAAGGTTTTTATTCATTTCAACCTGAAAACTGATAAAAAGTTAAACATTTTTAAAATGATCAAAATGTGTAAAAACCAGAAGCTGCAGCTGTCCTGGATGATCTGAATGTTTAGATGTTTGAATGGATGAAATAATCCAGAGGATGAAGGAAGAAGTTAAAGACCAAAAACATCCAGAAGCAACTTGAAGAAGAAGAAGAAACAGGAGGACAATATTGCTGAATCAGCATCACACAATGAAAACATCTGGACTCACCGAGCCTTTCTGCAGTTCCTCACAGCTGGAACCAGTCTCAGTCGTTCATCCCATGATGTGTTGTACTTCTCCAGGTCCAACTCATCCAGAACCTCTGACATCAGCAGCATGAAGGCCAGAGCTGAACAGTCAGTATCTGAGAGCTCCTTCCCTGAATCCAGCAGCCGTTGGATCTCCTGATAAAATGAGAGATCGTTCATCTCCATCAGACAGTAGAAGATGTTGATGCTTCTGTCAGGAGAGATTCTATCAGTGTTCATCTTCTTCAGGTTGGTGATGATTCTCTGGATGGTTTCTGGACTGTTCTCTCTCTGACCCAGCAGATCTTCTAAGAAGCTCTGGCTGGACTCCACAGTGAGACCATGAAGGAAGCGGACAAACAGGTCCAGGTGGCCATTTTCACTGCTGAGGGATTTCTCCATGACTTTCTTCATAAACTCATCCAAAGATAAGGACAAATAATATTTTCCCAGCAACATCTTGATCACTTTTGTTTTCCTCCTGCTGGTGAAACAGTGGAGCATGTAGACTGCAGCCAGAAACTCCTGGATGCTCAGATGAACAAAGGAGTAAACTGATTTGTTGCTCACTCCTCTCTCTGTTTTAAACATTTCAGTGAAAACTCCTGAGTACAATGAAGCATCTTTGATGTTGATGCCACACTGTTTGAGCTCTTTGTCATAGAAGATCAGGTTTCCCTTCAGCAGCTGATCAAAAGCCAGTCTTCCTAGAGACTCAATCAGCTTCCTGTTCTCTCGACTCCAGATTGATTTTGTCTTTGTTCCTCTATCAAACTTTTCCTCCTTGATTTTGAGTTGAACCTTCAGGAACTCTATGTACATCTCAGTCAGGGTCTTGGGCAGATCTCCTCCCTCTCTGGTCTCCATCAGATTCTCCAGAACTTTAGCAGTGATCCAGCAGAAAACTGGGATGTGACACATGATGTGGAGAGTTTTTGATTTCTGGATGTGGGAGATGATCCTGTTGGCCTTCTCTTCATCATCTCTGAATCTCTTCCTGAAGTATTCCTCCTTCTGGGGGTCAGTGAACCCTCTGACCTCTGTTACCATGTCAACACACTGAGCAGGGATCTGATTGGCTGCTGCAGGTCGTGTGGTTATCCAGAGGAGAGCAGAAGGAAACAGTTTCCCCCTGATGAGGTTTGTCACCAAAACATCCAGTGAGCTGGACTCTGTAACATCAGTCAGGATCAGATTGTTGTTGAAATCCAGATCAAGTCGACTTTCATCCAGACCATCAAAGATGAACAGAACCTGAAACGTTTCAAAGCTGCTGATTTCTTTGGTTTTAGTGAAGAATTTATGAATCAGTTCTAATAAACTGAACTTTTCTTCTTTCAACATATTCAGCTCTCTGAAAGTGAATGGAAATATGAAATCAATGTTCTGGTTGGTTTTGCCTTCAGCCCAGTCCAGAGTGAACTTCTGTGTTAACAGTGTTTTATCAATGCCAGCCACTCCCATGGTCATCACTGTTCTGATTGGTTGATCTCTTCCAGGTGGGGTTTTAAAGATGTCTTCTCTTCTGATTGTTTCTTGTTTCCTGGATGCTGTTTCAATGTGTCTGACCTCATGTTCCTGGTTGACCTCTCTAGTTAACCCCTCTGTGATGTGGAGCTCTGTGTAGATCTGGTTCAGAACGGTTTTATTTCCATGTTCAGCGACGCCTTCAGAGAGACTCTGGAACTTCATCTTCAGAAACTCTTTAAGGTCAGGCTGATACTGAGCAACAATATCTGAAAAAACAAAGAAAAACAAACAAAATAAAAACAATCTGCAATATTCTAACAAGTAACTGGACTAATAAAGTGGCCAGTTTGGTTCTTCTACATAAACTATGAAGGAAACATAATTCAATAACTAGAGAAAACTCAATGAAAAGTATTCCAATGTCAGTCTCAGGGCCGGCCCAAGGCATACGCAAGCTAAACAGCCGTTTCGGGGCCCCTCGGTGGAGCTGATTTCTTTTAATAACGATTTGTATGTCATGACAATAACAAAAACACACAATTTCAACATGAAGTGATTTGTTTTTACAATATATTTGATAATGTATGTAGAAATTATTATTTTCTGGAAAAAAAGGAAAAAATGCTCCTGGGGCCCCCTGGTGGTCGCGGTAGGAACTGCACACTTCGCAGTAACATGAGCTGCCGTGCAGAGAGCATCCAAACGTCCAAAACTCCGGTCTGAAGAAAAGTTGGCAAAACAGAATCTCAGAAAAGGACTTATCCTTCAGGGAGACAGGAAAGAGGAAGAATAGAAAAAAGCAGAGATAAAGGTTTGTTTTAATGTGTTTTGGTAATGTAATGGTTATAAAAGAGATTTGTGAAGCTGCTAATAGAAAATGAGCTTTATAGCGACCTTGAACGGCTCAGTTCAACAGCCAAACATTTATGCTAGCGTCTTTGTGTGAAGATGAGTTTTAACTTGAAATGAGTTGATTCTCTTGCTTGGCTCTGTATATTTCTGAGGGGTTTTTTTGCATCTAAACAGCGTGTTTGACAACATTTGCTAAATCTATCCTATATTATACATGCATAGGATGTAATGCAAACAGCACCAGCAGAGCAGGGTGATGTTTTTGTTCAGGTAACAGTTATTTAGCAATCAATTTGAGAACGTGTAGACAGAATATTAAAAGTCTGGCCAACTCCTTATTGTCACTTTCTATTGAAACATAGAAATCTTAGTTACACAGTGATTATTAATAAAGCATAGCTGAGTTTAACTAATGTTACCTTGTATGTCACTTCTGACCCGTTACTGTTTTTGAAGTTCAGTGGGGAGTTTGTAACTGAGGTCTTTTATTTCCAGGGTTTCCCCCAGAAATCTTGTTCAGCCCGGCGGTCGGGGTGCCGAGGCGTCCACAGTGTTTTTGTATTAAAAGATGTTAAGATGACAGGAAATGTAAAAATATTAATGAATAATTAAATGTTACAGGACAAGATCATCAGTGAAATGATATTGAAAACCACAGCTATCGAGTCTTAAAAACAGGGGTCCCCAAAGTCGGTCCTCGAGGGCCATCCTGCATGTTTTAGTTCTCTCCCTGGTTTAACACACCTGGATCAAATGATCATCAGAAGGCCTAAGAAGAACACTGACATGCTGAAAAGGTTGTTGGTACTACCTGGTAGTGTCATGTGTTCTGGCCCATCTGCCTGCTTTGTTTTCCTCCTCAGCCCTTACCTCTCCAATCAGCTCATCTGGCTCACCTGCATGCTGCTGCACAATCAGGCTCATGTCATCCACCTGTTCACCAGCAGTTATATTCAGCCCTCAGGCAGGCAGACGGTGCCAGATTTTGAAAGCCTTTGTGTGAGTAGATATCCAGCGTTTCCTCTGTACCTGACCACGATCTTGACCACTTTTTGCCTCTCGGAGTTTACTGCCCTGTCTAGCCCTTGTCGGATTTTCTACTGGATTCTGGTTTCCGGACGTGACCCTGTTTCTGCTTTTTGACTTCTGCCTCTGCCTCGCCCCTGGATTTGTCCACCTGAAATTGCCTGCACGTGCTGGACCCTTTGCTGTACCCTGACCACTGATCTTCGCCTGTTCCTCAGATAAGTTACCTCTTACTGCCTTTTCATCCTGACCCCTCTCCCAGATCAACCCCAAGGGACTGCTTGTTGTCACAAGCTACCTAGACTGTGTTTTTCCCTCCCACTACACCTCTAGAAGAAGCTCCTGTCCTGTTACTGGGGGTTGCCGGTCCCATATCCTGATTCCTCATTAAAGGCTTGTTTCTTTAACTTTGTGTCTGACTGAAATTTCGGGTCCTCAGCTCTGATCGTTACAGAAAAATCTGGCCATTAAAGATGGACTCTTCGTCAGCACAACAGTGGCGCACCAATGTTGACGATTCAATTAATCGGCTTAATGCGGGCATGAATGAAATCATTACCATGCTTCGTGACATGTCTCCTTCTCATGAGCAGGCACAACCACAGGCCCCTCCCCAGCCAGCTCCGATGGGCCCTGCGTTCCAGCCTGCTGCTGTTAAGGAGCCTCGTCTGACCCCTCCTGAGCTGTTCAAGGGAGACTCTGACCAGTGTCGTGCTTTTCTCACGCAGTGTGAGATTCACTTCGAGCTGCAGCCCTCCTCTTTCCCTACTGAACGTTCAAGAGTAGCTTTTGTGATCTCACTTTTGTCCGGCAAGGCCAAACAGTGGGGTACAGCAGAATGGCAGAATGAATCAGTTTCCTGTTTGACCTACTCTGCATTTTCTAAGGAACTGATTAGGGTTTTTGACCCCATCCTCCCTGAGAGAGAGGCAGCTAGGGGCCTACTTTCCTTAAAACAGGGAAGTAAGAGCGTGGCTTCTTATATCATTGACTTTCACTTGTTATCTGCTGACAGTAACTGGAATCAGGAGGCATTAATGGATGTGTTCATGCAAGGTCTTAGTGAAGATATCAAGGATGAGTTGGCCACTCGAGATTATCCTAAATCTCTCAAGGACCTTGAGGACTTGGCAACTAGGATAGATCTTCGTCTCACTGAGAGGAGAAGGGAGAGACGTCACAGAGGGGGCTCATCTGCTCCATTCTGCTACTCGGGCCCCCGTTCCGAAGCACCAAGCTTCCCCCTCCCCTCAGCTGAAGCACCAGATCCTGAGCCGATGCAGCTGGGGAGAACAAAGATTTCCATGGAGGAACGTTCTCGCAGAAGGCAGTTTAATTTATGTTTTTATTGCGGAGGCAAGGGTCACATGGCTGCCAAATGTCCGTTAAAAGGTCAGGCTCAGTAGATGAGAGGAGAGAGCTACTGAGCCATCGTCGTTGGTCCATCTCCTCATCATTTTCTTTCTCTGCTAACATTGTGGTCTCCTCCATCCCCCACCAGGTATCAGTCTTCATTGACTCAGGAGCTGATACTGAGTTTATGGATGAGTCTTTTGCCAAGGGCCTAAATATCAAACTCCTCACTACTCCATCGATCCATAATGTTCTGGCTTTGGATGGACATCCTATTAGCCGGTCCCACCTCATCACAGAAAAGGTCAGTCTGACGCTTGGGGGTAATCATAAGGAGGAGATTGTTTTTATTATTATCCAATCACCACAACTACCCATTGTTTTGGGGGCCTCATGGCTTAAGAAACACAACCCTCACATCGACTGGCAGGCCAAGGAGATCTTGGGCTGGTCAAAGTCCTGCTCTGCCACTTGTTTGCTTTCCGCTTGCACCCCTTCTGTTCCAGACAATGCCATTGAGGAGACTTACCCTGACTTATCCAGGGTGCCATCTGATTACCATGACCTGAAGGAGGTGTTCAATAAGTCCCGGGCCACTGCGCTTCCCTTTCATAGGCCCTACGATTGTGCCATTGAGCTCCTTCCAGGTACGTCACCCCCTAAAGGGCGTTTATATTCACTGTCTGCTCCCGAGAACGAGGCAATGAGGAGATATGTCGAGGACTCCCTCAAGGCTGGAATCATTCGGCCATCCTCATCTCCTGCTGGTGCAGGGTTTTTTTTTGTTGGCAAGAAGGATGGGTCTCTAAGGCCATGTATAGATTACAGGGGCCTTAATGCCATTACAGTTAAGAATCGGTATCCTCTTCCCCTCATGAATTCTTTTGATCAGATTCAGGGAGCCAAGTTTTTCACAAAGTTAGACTTGCGCAATGCATACCATCTTGTTCGCATCAGAGAAGGAGATGAATGGAAGACCGCATTCAACACCCCCACTGGTCATTATGAGTATTTGGTCATGCCTTTCGGGTTAACCAATGCACCAGCGGTCTTCCAAGCTCTGGTCAATGATGTCTTGAGGGATATGGTTGGGCAGTTTGTATTTGTCTACCTGGATGACATTCTTATCTACTCTCGGGACCTGGATTCCCACAAGTGCCATGTTCGATCTGTTCTTCTTCGTCTTCTCCAGAATCACCTTTTTGTTAAGGCGGAGAAATGAGTTTCACACTACTACCACCTCTTTTCTGGGCTACATAATCTCACCCGACAAGGTGATCATGGATCCCTCTAAGATTTCAGCTGTTGTAGAATGGCCCACGCCCACTGACCGCAAACAGTTGCAGAGATTTCTTGGATTTGCAAACTTTTACCGGCGCTTCATTCGCAACTATAGCCAAGTAGCATCTCCACTTCATGCCATCACCTCGTCCAAGGTCCAGTTTACGTGGAGCAAACAGGCAGATGAGGCCTTCACTAAACTGAAAACCCGGTTCACCACTGCTCCTATTCTTCGGTCCCCTGACCCTGCAAGGCAGTTCATTGTGGAGGTCGATGCTTCTAGCACTGGGGTAGGTGCTGTCCTTAGTCAGAGAACCTCTGATGGTCGGATTCATCCTTGTGCTTTCTTTTCTAGGACTTTATCCAGCGCTGAACGTAACTATGATGTGGGGGAAAGAGAACTGTTGGCTGTTAAGTTAGCCCTTGAGGAATGGAGACACTGGCTGGAGGGGGCCAAAGACCCATTTCTCGTTTGGACAGACCACAAGAACCTGGAGTACTTGAAGGCAGCAAAACGACTCAATCCCAGACAAGCGAGGTGGGCTCTGTTTTTTGGACGGTTTAATTTTGCGCTCTCTTACAGACCTGGGACCAGAAACACAAAACCAGATGCCTTGTCAAGAATTTGTGAATCCTCTGATTTGAGGGCGAGTGGTGCAGAAGGTTTCATCCTCCCTGACTCAGTAAGGCTGACGGTGACCATGTTGGAGCTGGAGAAGGAGGTCAGGGAGGCGACTCAAGACCTACTGGTTCCAGCCTCATGCCCCTCGGACAGACTGTTTGTCCCAGAACACCTGGTTCCCAAGGTACTCAAGTTCTGCCATAAGTCCCGTCTGTTTTGTCATCCAGGCATCAGTAAAACCTTACAGATTGTTCAGTCTCAATTCTGGTGGAGCTCCCTAACCAAGGATGTTAAGGAATTCATTACGGCCTGTCATCAATGCTGTCAAGCCAAGTCATCTCGGCGCCCACCCTCAGGACTGCTGCGGCCCCTTCCCATCCCATCCCGCCCTTGGTCACACATTGCCATGGACTTTGTCACTGGTTTGCCTGTTTCTAATGGTTTCACTGTCTTGTTAACCGTCATTGACAGATTCTCTAAGATGGTCCATCTGGTCCCCCTCAAGACACTCCCTTCTGCAAAGGAGATGGGGGAGATTTTGGCACAGGAGGTGTTCCGCCTCCATGGGCTCCCTACGGACATTGTCTCAGACAGGGGACCTCAGTTCGTCTCTCGCTTTTGGAAGGAGTTTTGTGCCATGCTTGGCATATCCGTCAGTTTGTCGTCAGGTTTCCATCCCCAGACTGATGGACAGACCGAGAGGGCTAACCAGGAGATTGAGACCAAACTCCGTATCCTTTGTGACGCTGACCCCACAAGGTGGTCACACAACCTGCCATGGGTGGAACAGGCCTTAAATGCTCTTCCCTCAAGCTCCACTGGTCTTTCACCCTTCTACATTGTCCACGGGTTCCAGCCACCAGTGTTCACTATTCAGGAGAGGGAGGCTAAAGTACCCTCTGCTCATGCTGCGCCATGAGGTGCCAACGGGTTTGGAGAAGGGCAAGGAAAGCCATGATCAAGACATCAGAGGTGCAATCCAGGTCTGCCAATCGCCGGGTTCCTGCACCAACCTACCAGGTTGGCCAGAAGGTCTGGCTGTCTTCCAAGGATCTCCCCCTACGGGTGGAGAGTCGGAAGTTGGCACCTCGTTTCATTGGTCCCTTCCCAATCTCAAAGATTGTGAACCCGGTAGCGATCCGCCTACAGCTGCCCGTTCCATGAGAATTCACCCTACATTCCATGTGTCCCGGGTCAAGCCCTACACCGTGCCTCGTCTTGAGCCCGCCTCCAGGCCCCTCCTCCCGCCCGGTTCCTGGATGGAGACCCCATCTACAGTTCGCCGCATCCTCCGGTCCAGGAGGAGGGGACGTGGCCTCCACTACCTGGTTGATTGGGAAGGCTATGGACCAGAGGAACGGACCTGGATTCCTGGACGTTTTGTCATTGACAAGACCCTCCTGAGGGACTTCCACCGCCGCCACCCTGACCAACCTAGAGGTCCGTCGGGAGCCGGACCTTAGGAGGGTACTGTCATGTGTTCTGGCCCATCTGCCTGCTTTGTTTTCCTCCTCAGCCCTTACCTCTCAATCAGCTCATATGTCTCACCTGCATGCTGCTGCACAATCAGGCTCATGTCATCCACCTGTTCACCAGCAGTTATATTCAGCCCTCAGGCAGGCAGACGGTGCCAGATTTTTGAAAGCCTTTGTGTGAGTAGATATCCAGCGTTTCCTCTGTACCTGACCACGATCTTGACCACGTTTTTGCCTCTCGGAGTTTACTGCCCTGTCTAGCCCTTGTCGGATTTTCTACTGGATTCTGGTTTCCGGACGTGACCCTGTTTCTGCTTTTGACTTCTGCCTCTGCCCCCTGGATTTGTCCACCTGAAATTGCCTGCACGTGCTGGACCCTTTGCTGTACCCTGACCACTGATCTTCGCCTGTTCCTCAGATAAGTTACCTCTTACTGCCTTTTCATCCTGACCCCTCTCCCAGATCAACCCCAAGGGACTGCTTGTTGTCACAAGCTACCTAGACTGTGTTTTTCCCTCCCACTACACCTCTAGAAGAAGCTCCTGTCCTGTTACTGGGGGTTGCCGGTCCCATATCCTGATTCCTCATTAAAGGCTTGTTTCTTTAACTTTGTGTCTGACTGAAATTTCGGGTCCTCAGCTCTGATCGTTACAGGTAGAGAACTAAAACGTGCAGGATGCCGGCCCTCCATGACCCACTTTGGGGATCCCTGTTTTTAAACTTAAAAAAAAAACAAATGAAAAAAATTCAATTAAATTGAATATCAATTATTTGCACTTCTGTTAAATCCAAATTAAGTCCATAAGACCCCCCAGGCCTTCAGGGGCCCATAAATGGTAACATTTTAACACAGACCATAGATATAGAAATGTAACATTTGTTAATTGAGATTATCAATGCTGCTCAATTTGATTTAATAGTTTCAGCATACATAAATTCATAGATTTTAAATTCTTATTATTTTATAAAGTTTTTATTTTTTTTCCGCAGCGCTAGTGGCTCACATTTTTGTGACAGTAGCCAGACAGGAAAGAGGGCGGAAGACATGCGGCAAAGGTCGCCGGGACTGGGAGTTGAACCCGCGACATCCGCGTCGAGGACTAAAGCCTCCAAGCGTGGGGCGTGCTAACCACCTGCACCACCACAGCACGCCCCAAAGATTTTTAATTATTTAACATTTAAATGTAAGATTTTAAGGAGCTGGCAAGTTTATTTTGTAAAAGTTCAACAAACAATCTTCATTGTTAGATTGTTTAGTTACCATAGCAACAGTCTGATGCGGTTTTAACGAGAGCAGCAAAAACTGTTTTAGTTTTTGAGCTTTGTGGAACGAGTTCTTCAAATCTCCACACAGCCACGGGAAATAAATCTGACTAAGTAGACAAAACATTTGATATGGTTTGATGGATCATGTAACTGGAAAAATGATATAATAAAATAAAACCAGCGTGATGTGTGGCTATGAGGCAAAGCTCCTTTACTGATGTTGCACATGTTTCAGTGACGTAGCTGCAGCAGCCCAACAGAAGCTGCAGCAGCCCAACAGAAGCTGCAGCAGCCCAACAGAAGCTGCAGCAGCCCAACAGAAGCTGCAGCAGCCCAACAGAAGCTGCAGCAGCCCAACAGAAGCTGCAGCAGCCCAACAGAAGCTGCAGCAGCCCAACAGAAGCTGCTGGTCAGATGTGTGCTAATGCTATCTCTCCTTCAGTAATGTGTCAAGAAATCTGGTATGTGAGTGTGAGATCTGTCCAGGTTCATGCAGAAAAACGGATCATAAAAAGCCTAGGGGACTGCCACAGCCTTGTGTGTTGATTAATAATGATTTCATAATGTGTAATGTCTGTAACGATAAACCAAAATCAAGTAATCTATGGTTATTGAATTGCAATAGAAATAAGAGAAGAAAAAGGCTTGTGTGTGCGAGCAGCTGCGAGCAGCTGCGTTTCCTGTCCATATCCTGTCAGTGGTTACTGCTGCGGATTCTCAGAGAGTTCTAAAAATAAGAAACGGCAGACTTTAGTTTCTAAAAAGTCACAAAAAGTCGTAAGCCAAGAAGATGCTGGAGATTTTAGTTAACAATAGTTATAGTTATCTTTAGAATAAATCACTTAAGAGAAAATCTAGACCAAACAGTAGACTTGAAGGTTAATGCAGGAAGAGCAGTTTCCAGCCGGCAGATTTATAAAAATAGTTCAGACTATTACTTAGCATGAAAGTTTAATTATAAATTTTATGATAAAATCTAGTTATCATAACATTATGAATGATTGATAAATCAGAGAAGTAAAATAAGTTATAAATGTGATTCTTATTCTGAACTTGAGATGTGAGTTTGGAGGATGTAGCTATCTGGTAGAGGTCGGGTGGCTTCCTGTTGCTCAGAGTCAACCGCCTGCTCAGGAAAGAAGTCATACGCCTGACCCGAGTTGCAGGTGTCACAAGTGCATTAGTTCGTGGTCGGGTCATGGTGACCCAGGTTCTGGCTTCCTGCTTGCGCAAGTCAACCGCCCACGTGGAAAAAGAGACACGTGGAGAGTGGGGGTCTGGGGGCGCAATCATGAAGTCACGCACAGATGCTCTTTTTCTCTCTCTCTCTGTACACCCACATGGAGAGGGAGGCAAAGTATAAAAGCACGAGACCGAAGTGACACGAGGTTCTTCGTCCCCCGGCTGAGACTCGACACAAGTGCAGCAAGAAGACCGGCAGAGGACCACATCCTGGAACCAAGAAAAGCACTTCATAAGGAGTACGACGGAGCACCTCACGCCGGACTAACAGGACGGAGATCCACTGATCCATTGCCTTGGTTCCTCATTGGATTTCCATACTCTGCACTCGACCCAGCGATCTCAAAATACATCGCACAGACTTGGGGAATTGAACAAAAGTCACAGGATCGACCAAGAGCTGTTCGGTTGGATATAACAGACAGTTCACTTTGTTTCATTTCCAAAAGAGGATTCATTTTTCGCGGAGAAGGATTCTGACCAAGGACTTCTGTTGCCGAGATCCAATTCCATCGATGGGTATGAGTTTTGCTGCACCCCAAAGCCTTATTTTATAGATGACAGTATAGGGAGGTTATTTAGAGAAAGGTTAAATTGATCTAAATAATTATTGATTTTCTTTGTATGGTAACCTCAAGTAAATTCTGTATGCCTGTCATTTTCCCTGCTAAAGCTTGCTTAATAAATGCATATAATATAAAATTCTAATCAGGTTGTGGACCTCGAAATTAATTGAGTCATTTGAATCACAGTTCTTCTATTTATAGTAAAACCAGTATACATGATTCTAGTAATGTGGTGGCTTCAGACTTTCCTTTGGTGAGTGTAAATAATGGCCCTGGGACTTAATTTTAATCCTAGTCACTAAAATTATCTAGCCGGTTCCAAGTGCTGTTATATTTTTTAGAAAGGAAGCTACCGTTAACAGAAGTGGTTATTGAAATTATGCAGCTGTCTGGGCTACTCAGCTGATTGTTTCTTAACTGTAACGGGTCATAACTTCTGGATCGAAGGTAGTGAGAGCTAGACGAGTTCCTTTCGCCACCGGTTTAAATAGATTATCTCTTATAGATCTTATTCAGGGTAAGACCCAGGTCTTAGAGATTTTCCGGACCTGTTAGACCACATATGTCAGAGTCAAGAAGATTGACACATCCGGCCCGCGAGAAGATTTTCTACGGCCCCTGGGATGATCTTGATTTATTATTAGAACCGGCCCGCAGCAAGCCGGCACCCCGTCTGAAAAAATGCGAGATGCACCCCCGTTCGATCCTCTGAGCACCCCCGTTCGATCCTCACAACGCGCGCCCCCCCCCCGTTCGATCCTCACAACGCGCGCACCCCCCCCCCCCCCCCCGTTCGATCCTCACAACGCGCGCACCCCCCCCCCCCCCGGTCCGCAGGAAATTTACGAAGGCTTGGGCCGGTCCGCTGCACTAGACCAAATGCGTCATTTAAAAAAATCTCAATGAACATTCGATCAGTCCGGCCCTCGGCTTGTAGCTAAATTTTTTATTTGGCCCTCCGTCCATTTGACTTTGACACCCCTGTGTTAGACAGAGAACTGGTCAGTAGTCAGCCCCGAGGAGTTGAGAGGAGAGGGCGAGGCTGGCTATTGCATAGTAACAAACAAATGTTTCATCCATCCATTTTCTATACACCCTTCCTCCCTAATGGGGTCGGGAGGGTTACTGGTTCCTATCCCCAGCTAACGTTCCGGGCAACAGGCGGGGTCACCTTGGACAGGTCGCCAGTCTGTCGCAGGGCTCAGTAATGTTTATAGCATTAAAATACTTTTAACTGATTTTGTGATGCATAAAAATGTAATGTCAACTGTTACTAAGTTGATTTAAAGAGTTTGGGTTTGGTTAGAGTGAAAAGTTCAATCAATCAATCAATCAGCTTTATTGTCAATTCCTCTTAAATGTCCAGACATACAAGGGAATGGAAATGACTTTTCTCACTATCCCACAGTGATACAAGACAGGGCGTTACTAACATTGAGTAACAATTAAAGTCACAGTCTAACTAAAATTATCCTAAGCAATTAATAAATAGATGCACAATAACTAGACATATAGTGTAAAAAGTTTTACAACTGAAAATGTATATGTATATATATAAGTATATAGAGATATACAGATTTAAAAGTGGCGGAAAAGCAGAGTTTGAGTGCCGAATTTGCCCTCTGTGTTAGGAGGAAGGGCAGTTGTGCAAGGTTCTGGGTTTCTTCTTCATCTTCTTCGCCGCTTTGATGTTGAGGGGAGGGAGTTCAGCATCCTCACAGCCTGATGGATGAAACTGTTGGAGAGTCTGATGGTGCGGGAGCAGAGGCTTCTATATCTTTTCCCAGAGGGCAGGACACTGAACAGTTTGTGGGCAGGATGGTTTACATCTCCCACAATCTTGACCGCTTTCTGGGTGAGTCGGGTGGTGTACAGGTCTTGCAGGGCAGGGAGTGGGGTACCAATGATCTTGGAGTCTGTTTTCACAATGCGCTGCAGGGCTTTTCTGTTCTGTTCTGTGCAGCTTCCACCCCACACTGTGATGCAGCTAGTCAGGGTGCTTTCTATGGTGCCTCTGTAGAAAGTGCTCAAGATGGGTGGTGGAGCACTTGCCTTCTTGACCTTGCGCAGGAAGTAGAGACGTTGTTGGGCCTTCTTCACAAGTGATGTAGTGTTGGTGGTCTTGGAGAGGTCTTCACAGATGTGCACCCCAAGGAATTTTGTGCTGCCTACTCTCTCTACTACTGTTGCTTTCATGAAGTTTGCCTGAGATTTTCCCTCCAAAATGTTTTTCTAGGACACTGTACAGGATCTGCCTACGTCCTGCCCGCTGGCCGAGTGTCACACACTGCTGGAGATTATAGGTATGTGCTAAAAACACACTGTTACCTGTTGTGGTATTATGTCTTTTCATTTCAAGACTGCATTTTAGAACATGCCTCTTGTGCATCTTTTTACAATTTGAGTGATATTAATACTGTCTTAATTAATATTAAATATACTCATTGTATTATTATCTTTGTTTATCTGGTGTTTAGTGAAATGTCTTACCTATATATTCATTTGGTTCATTATGCTGGGAATGATTTTGCATTTATTAATTGTTGCTGTTGACCTATATTCCCAGTCACAGACTGGTTTACAACTATGGCCTTAAAGATGGTTGAAGTGGAAGCTGACACAAGAAACTTCATGGTGTGTGAAAAGGTTAAAGTTTATAGGTTGTTTCCATCATGAGGTGAGAGTCCCAGAGTACTGCTGGGTTTCTGAAGGGCGTCTCAGAGTCTGGAGATCCTTATTCAGCAGAGATCTGCTCTATAGAGGCCGGAGACGATGCTGTGCTGCAGCATGCAGAGATCTTGGTAAAGTGCAGCTTGATGAGCTGAAACTGTAGTAACCTAAGACAATCAGCTGTTTGAGGTGAAACTGAACGTTGACAGCTGGTGATAACAGTCTGATGGTTCCCATCATCTGCAGCTGATCCACAACAGCGACTGATGCAGGAGGAAAACATGCAATGATGTTGATGAATGTTGTGATAAACCCTGCATTGCTTCCTCTTAATATGCATATTGCATTCATTGACATCGGGACTATAAGAGAAGAGATAATTTTACATTTAGCATTCTTGCTGTCTTAGAAAATGTTTAATTCCCCTAAACCAGTGTTTCTCAATTCCAGTCCTCAGTTCTGCTCTGCATGTTTTAGTGTCTCTATTTCAGAAGAGCTGATCCAAATGATTGCATGACCTCTTCTGCAGTCATCAAGTCCTGCAGAAGCCTGTTAATCCCCACAGATTCAATCCAGGTGTGTGACAGTAGGGAAACACCTAAAACGTGCAGGGCAGGGGGACCTGAGGACCGGAATGAGAAACTCTGCCCTAAACTAATGTTTCTTGAGTAAAGTTGGTCTGTCTTGCAGTTTTGGTTATTCATGCTCTTATTTTGAAGTGGCTAAAGAATGTTAAAGCAGTTCTGTTTCCTGTCTAGATATTTAGGGTTCTGAGCGGACGGCCAATGAAAGGCTGATCGTCTGCTCCTAGCAGATCAGGGAACCCTGTTGTTTTTCCATTCATGTTTCCTTTTTCCTAATTTGTCTTCTGCTCTAAAACTCATATTGCAGCATGAAATTTATTACAACTTTTACTTGTTATTCGGTTCAGTACCCACAACACTCAGGGTTTCCTCCAGAGTATTATAAGCCTGGCAGCCCACCATGCTTTACATACCCCACTGCCAGGCTAAGCTTTGTGTGTTTTGTTTTTATTAAAAAGAAAACATTTATTTTTGTTTAATATATATTCTTTAATTAGCCTGACTGCAAGCGTCTCTTCTGTGGTGAGAATTTTAGTGGCAGGGCAGAATTATTCCTGAAAGAAAGAAAGATGTGATTTGAGTTTCTCTGTGTTTATTTTGAGTTCCTGTGTCTCTGTCTCTGTGTTGTCCTGTCTCCCCTTGATTAGTTCCCAGGTGTGTCTCGTTCCTTGTTTACCCTCTGTGTATTTAACCCCACCTGTGTCCTTTGTTCCTCGTAGGGTCCTTGTCAAAGCTGTCGTGTGTTGTCATTGGTCCTTCATATGTCCTGTTACTACCAGTGCTGAGCCTCTGCCTTTCGCTCTGCTGTCAGGATTTTGGACTGTTTTTGATTTGTTTGTACCTCATTCTCATCATTAAAGCCACCTTTTTTCTTCTCATCCTGGTTCCATCGCGTTCTGCCTCACCACTTATCACCGCACTTCATGACAGATGTGTTTATAGTTTTTAATAGTGGATGCATTGAACAAGGAGCGCGCCAATCAGACCTCTGAAGTTTACAGGTTGCTCATATAGAATCACCTATATGGACATTTATATCAACCATCTGTGAGGATGAGAATCCATGTTTCTTTGTAGAATTTATCAAGGAAGAAGTGAAATTTAAATCCACTGCTTTTGTTCTGCTCACGCAGTGTCACTGTTCACAGATACATTTAAAACAGGGGTCTCAAACTCCAGTCCTCGAGGGCCACAGTCCTGCAACTTTTAGATGTGCCTCTGCTGCACCACCTGAATAGAATAATTAAGGCTCTGGAGAACTGGTCTACACAAGGTGGAGGTAATTAAGCCATTTCATTCCAGTGTTTTGTACCTGTAGCACATCTAAAAACTGCAGGACTGCGGCCCTCGAGGACTGGAGTTTGAGAACTCTGATTTGAAGGTTTGCATTGAGCGTGTGGTGAGAATTCTGTGTTTCTGCTCTGGTAAAGTTTGAGTTCCTGGTTAGTCGGCGTGTTATGGCCACCCCATTTATCGGTGCTGATTTAATTAATTTTGGGTGATCAGTAATTGGACGATTTTTCCATGTGAAGCTGATCTTATTCACCGATGTTATCAACCTCAGCAAAGGTCTAGTCTCTCCCAGCTTTTCTCTTCTCCTGTGAGAGAAGTTTCACTAACAAATTGGCCAACCAGGTCATATCTGCACTTTTACAGTTTACAATAATCACTCATTGTTGCCAATTTAGCAACTTTCTTGATAATATAGAGCAACATTTCAAGACAAAAAAATAGTATCGGCAAAAATGGAAATTGGGCAATCAACAGTAACTGGTGTCTCCAGCAGGGGACACTGTCCTAGTCAAAGTCTGCAGCTGCTTCTTCAGGACTCTGGTCCCTGATTGTCCTGAACCTCCTGATCTGGTTCCTCCTCTTCCTCACTCATTACATCACATTGACCTTTGACCTTCTAATCAGCCAATCATCGCTATTGATCACCACCAATCATCTGATTGGAAAAATCAAACATTAATGCCACTGACCTTTGACCTGGAGATGAACCCGTTTCATCATCAGGATGACTCGTTTCCTGATGGAGACTCTGCAGGTGTAGATCCCGCTGTCTGCAACTGAGGGACGTTCCAGAGTCAGACTGAGGTCTTTAGTCTTCAGTGGGTCCATTCATCCTGGTTCTGTTGCTGCTGGTCAGGTTCTGTCCTTCAGGATCATCAGAACCGTTTGGATGCCCATGGAACAAGTTGTTGTCTCTGTCCCTCCACTCCACTCTAGCGCTCCAGGCAGGCAGACGTTGGTTTTGCAGGGCAGCAGGACAGATTTAACTCCTGAATTCACCTTCAGTGAAACTGAGAGACAAAGAGGACAAGATGCGACAGACTGACAGACAGACAGATGGAGTTCCTCCTGGACCAGGATGAACCCATCAGGTCAGAGACCATGAAGGTGTTTCTGGTGAAAATGTTTCCTTGTAACTGAGACGTTCAAGTCAGAGAAAAATCCGACAGCAGTGTTTCGTCTCCAAGACAGTTTGGTGATGAAACTGTTCTGAAGGCAGGACTGAATTGTAGTTTCTATCTTTGCCACTAGGGGGCAGCAGCCATTTAGTGAGTAAAGTTTTGTTCAGATGTGAAATAAAGTTCAGTTATCAGTGCAGATCAGTTGAAGTTGTGTTTGTAGGTAGTTTATGTGATATTTATGACCATCAGACTGGTAAGATACAATCTATTTGTGTTTCAGAAGAATAATGTTTGTATTTTATTACTTAAAATGGTGAATTCTGTTATGTAGAGTTTTTATCTTTTAC